>NW_025778396.1:0-75095 GCF_021130785.1 Homalodisca vitripennis | reverse complement strand
TTTCTTAAATTTCACAAATTTGCATATTTAACAAAGTTAAAATCATTTTTAATTGAATAATCAGTATACCCATTTAAAGAATATTTTGAGGTAACTTAGCTCATCCAAAAATATATTAATTAATATGACATATTATAAATAGTGACAAAATTGTAAAATCAGTGTTGTCATTTACATAACATTTTGAGGCAAACTTCTTTATATTAATGATTTATGTAGTCACTAAATGGTATTGTAATGTAATGGTTGACGCTATTCTGTATTTATACTATATGTGTACATTGCATGAGTCCTTGAATAAAGTTAATTTGAATTGAATTGAATTAAATGAGATTGGGACCAATGCAGTACGAGTATTTCAAATCAGTATTCTATGATTTTAACATGTCTACCACCAAATGCATCCCAGTGGATTCTAGGTATATTTTACAAAAAAGTTAAAGGCTGTTTATATTGCTTTGAATCTTTTAATAAAAAACATTATAAATAACATTATAAAATTGAGTATTTTTACATTAAAGAATTAATATAAATAGATTAAGATAATATAATAAATAATATAATTAAAATAAATATATAGATTAAGATTAACATTAACATTGAGATACAAATAAATATAAATATAATAAAACAAAATGTACAAAACTGTAGTAAAATTCTGAACAGGATCTAACATTTGGTATAAAATGAGGTTCTGAGTATTATACCGAGTATTATACCGCCGTCCATTTAGCCACAACGTTGTCAATAACCTATTACCAAAATAACATGATTACTTTGTGTTAGGTCCAGTAAACTATTGCCGTAGTGATAAGTTTAGCAGCTGACCCACTCTCAGTATTGTTTTAAATATATGTAAGAATCGTGGAGCATTGGAAAAACTGTTAATTGTAGTATCACTAGTTGTATTCTTTTATCTAGTGATAACTACAATTGTTTTCATAAACAACCCCATCGGGTTTGTTTTTATAGCCTAAAACATGATTTTAAAGATAAAAAAGAAATTCCTTAAATTATTCTATTTAACATGTTTTAACTAAGAACCATTTGAAGCACAATTATTAAAAAACAATTGTAAAAGTAAGGATAAAAATTACAATTTTACATTTCAATATACATCTACAAGAATCTAAATTGAGTTTTAAAAAACAACAATTACATTTTAAAAAAGCAATTATATTATATTATGCTTAACTGAACCAAGCATCGTCTTGTTACTTTTTACTTAATCTGCAAAGTTAATTTCTTTGCTGGCGTTGCATTTAACAACTGAAAAAAGTAAGTTGTTTGAATTTTACTTTTGTACAACTAATAAAGCCAAAATAATAAAGAATTACAACTTTTTCATTCAATATGATATCAAAACTACAATATTTGTATATTTCTTCCGATATCACGGTAATATCGGATAACTTATATCGATATCAAAATAGGACATATCCGAAACGATAATATCGATATATATTGATATCTATAATATCGCAACATCCCTAGCCTCCTACCGTTCTTGCAAATAAAAAGCTCAACCGGTTTAGTCTTCATTACTATAAATATGACGATTATTGCACGCAATTTTCTGTTTAAAGTGGCTACAATATGTATACGAAGATTAACCTAAATATGCTCTACACGATTTTCCAGGTGAGTTGATTTAATACATTAGATTTTTTCAGCACATAACCTAGATAGATTGGTTTTTGTCAGCATTTGGCCTGTAAAATCGATGTAGCTCCGGAAATAGGCGTGGCCTAAGAATGAGGCTTTGTATTTTAGTATACTAGACCATGTAAGTGAATGTGTACAGAAAGTTTTATCAAAATTGGCTCGTACGTTTTTGAGATATGGCCGTCCATAGATTGGTTTTTTGTCAGCACTTGGCCTATAAAGTTATTGAGGTCTCCGGAAATATGGCGTGGCCTAAGAATGAGGCTTGTATTTTAGTATACTAGACCATGTAGTGAATGTTTACAGAAAGTTTTATCAAAATTGGCTCGTACCATTTTTGAGATATGGCCGTCCATAGATTGGTTTTTGTCAGCACTTGGCCCGTAAAATCGATGTAGCTCCGGAAATAGGCGTGGCCTAAGAATGAGGCTTATATTTTAGTTATACTAGACCATGTAGTGAATGTGTACAGAAAGTTTTATCAAAATTGGCTCGTACGTTTTTGAGATATGGCCGTCCATAGATTGGTTTTTGTCAGCACTTGGCCTGTAAAATCGATGTAGCTCCGGAAATAGGCGTGGCCTAAGAATGAGGCTTATATTTTAGTATACTAGACCATGTAGTGAATGTGTACAGAAAGTTTTAATCAAAATTGGCTCGTACGTTTTTTGAGATATGGCCGTCCATAGATTGGTTTTTGTCAGCACTTGGCCTGTAAAATCGATGTGGCTCCGGAAATAGGCGTGGCCTAAGAATGAGGCTTATATTTTAGTATACTAGACCATGTAGTGAATGTGTACAGAAAGTTTTATCCAAAATTGGCTCGTACATTTTTGAGATATGGCCGTCCATTAGATTGGTTTTTGTCAGCACTTTGGCCTGTAAAATCGATGTGGCTCCGGAAATAGGCCGTGGCCTAAGAATGAGGCTTATATTTTAGTATACTAGACCATGTAGTGAATGTTGTACAGAAAGTTTTATCAAAATTGGGCTCGTACAATTTTTGAGATATGGCCGTCCATAGATTGGTTTTTGTCAGCACTTGGCCTGTTAAAATCGATGTAGCTCCGGAAATAGGCGTGGCCTAAGAATGAGGCTTGTTTTTTAGTATAGTAGACCATGTAGTGAGTGTGTGTAGAAAGTTTTATCAAAATTGGTTCGTACGTTTTTAAGGTATGGGCCCTTTTATAGGGTTTCTCAAAAACTTGCCTTTTAATTGAGTATAGTCTTGAAAATTGCGGCTATAAAAGGGGATTATTATCATAAAAGTACTGTTTGTTCATTTAAAATCTTTATTTGTAGTACTTATCATCACGTTATTAATTAAATATATATTTTGTTATGGTTTGAGTTGATGAACTAGGTTAGGATTCATTTAGGAACTAGTTCCCGGTACTCGTTCTTTTTATGGATGGAATCTATGGCCAGTTTCACGTCGGTCTTTATAAAGTGCTTGAGTGAAGCTAATTGTTTCATTTTTATAATGTTTTGCATTTAAAAACTGTTTTAATGCTGGAAGAATTAAAATGAAGTCATTTATTTGGCCTTTAAGTATAAAATATACAATAGGCTACAACCTAATCTATGGTTTACAAGTCCATGCAGGATATATTATAAGTGCTCATACAGATTTTAAAAAATAACAAAAAGGCAAATCTTGAAATAAAATAAAATCAAACCATGCAGCCTAAATAGGCCTACCTTGGGCAGGTTTACAAATTAGGGGTTTTGAGTGCAAAATGTTCATCAATATTTTGTTTTAACTTATTTAGAATGTGTGACTGTAAATATACTATGTCATATTTTTTAAGGATGTGTAGGCCTATATAAAAACATATCTATAGGCTAAGTAGAATTGATAAATACAGGTATAATAATTTTATTGTTTTATTAACTAAATAAAATATTTCATGATCAATGCCATATTTAACACATTAAAAAAAAAATTAAACTAAGGATGAAAAATTGAAACCCCGGTAGTTAACTAACATTTGTATTTTAAAATCACTTACCAAAAACTATTATATTTACAATCTTAAAATGTGTTTACATTGGTACAGATGACTTCAGTTACCTATATTACATTAAATTAATCAGTACCAGTTAATTATATCCGTGGGTGTAATTATGCAATATTGTTTATTAATATAAATATAAAAAACCAGGTTAGATAATCTTTATGTACCCAAATATGTCATAATGCCGTGGACAGGTGGGAAAATTTGTCAGAATCGCAAAATAGTGGTAGATTAATATAGGTATAAAAGTTTAAACTATTATTATGCTCATGGGACGTAAAAACATAAACGTTATTGTAGCAGTCGCATTAAGTGTGTACTGTATGGTTAAAAATTTTAGATCATTTGGTATAGAACTGCAGTGTAAACTTTGTGTATCATAACTAGGCAATCATTGTACAGTAGTTTTAATATGTTGACTGCCAGATACACTAGATCACTCGAGTTAGTTGTCTCAGTATATTGGAGAAACCATGTCAATTTATCACAACTTTACTCTCTCCATGTTTGTGAGACAGTCAATGTGACGTCCTCATGACATGAGTCCCAACACATGTAGGGCCTAATTATATTTTATACTGATTGTAATAGTGCTGCATAAACAGCACATACACCATTTCAACATTTTTTTTTTTTTATATCAGAAATAAGAATGTGCACTTAATTGTCAACTACTTATGTATTGCAACTCCTCCTTTGATATATTGTCCGCATATGCACTCACTATGTTACTGTCACAGAGCATGACATGCAGTGATGGTATGTTTACTAAGTCGATGTTCAATTAGAACCACAATATTATAAGGAACATATTATAATACAATACATATTATAAGGAGCAGGCGAGTCTTTTTGTGGGATAACTGTTGTTTGGTAGATTTCTAATCTACTTATTAAAGTGTGTAAACGTAAACATTATTTATATATTGTCAAGATTACGACCACAATTCTTTACTCATCTTATTGAGACTTGGTAGGGATGTACCACAAATAAATGGTAAGGGCAAGTTAATTGTTGGGGCCAATCGGACCGTTGGGGCAGAACCCTTTTCTAGACACCAGACACTTTCCAGTTGGATGGATTTTGACCAAATGGACTTCTTATGTAATTAATGTTATCAGCATGGGAGTTTATGTACTTTTGAAACAAAGGGTGAAGCCCTAGGGTTAAATCCATTTTGTAAATAACTAGCTAGACGTCTCACAGCTCAAAATATTTTAATATTATTCTATAGGAGAAAGAATAACCTAGGATAGCTCATAACCAGGATAAGGAGGCTGGCACCCAGGCCAAAACTGTTTTATGTACATCGACCATAGACGCTTTGAGTATGGATCTATTTTAACCATGGTATGAATGTTTTGTATGATTATCAAGCATGGTTTTCTAATGCCATTTCAGACAAGCAGGCGGAACCCTAGGATCAAATCCATTCATTATATAGGCTATATATAGTTTGTCTCAACGTTTTGTGTTCGTACGGATTTTAACCACAATTGGTATGATCATTCTATAGAATGAATGATAACACATAACTTTTGTTTTCGTAAAAGAGAAGAGCAGAGCTCTCAAAGGCAGGAAATTAACAGAGAACAGGGGCTATCTGAGGCTCAGAGCTGCCAGAGGTCAGGAGGCTCCAAAAGACCAGGACCAGCCAGAGACCAGGGTACTTGTAGAATCTGTGTGGCGTTTGAAAGTCATAACTTGCTCGAGACCGGGACATGCTAGTAGCTGGAGGCTGCCGAATACTAGGATTTTCCCAATGCTGGGAGATCATAAAGGCTCTCAATAATGTCGGGAGTTCTCAGAGGCTGGGACCTGCCAGAGACCAGGTGGCTACCGAAGGCCAGGATCAGCCAGAGGTTGGAAGGTTTCAGAGGCTCGAACCTGCCAGAGACCAGTAGCTGCTAAAGGCAGGCCCTGTCAAAGCCCAGGATCTATCACAGGCCAACAGCTAAAATAGGTCATAAAATCTGAAAGGCCACGAGGTCCTATAAGCACAGAGCTCCTTAAGTCCGAGAGCTGCCTGAACAGGGGTTACCATAGACTGGTAACTACCAGATGCTGTTAGCACCATAAGGCTGAAACTGCCACAAGCTAAGGAACTTCCCAAAGTCCAGGGCCTACCAGAGGCCTTGGCTGCCAACCATAATCTGGTAACTTCCAGATTTTGAGATCTGTCTGAAGCCGTGAACTGTTCAAACCAGGATGGTCGAAAGCTCTCCAGGACTGAGCTGCCATAGGCTGAAAAATACTGGAGCTGGAGCTACCAGATGTAAGGAACTCCCAGAGATTGATAACTGTAAGGGGCCAGTGGCTTCAAAATGCAGAAGGCCACCAGAAACCAGTTTTTTTTTTCTAGACTGGGAATTCCCAGAGGCTGGTAGCTAGTAGCTACAGCAGCAGGCCGGGAGTTCCAATAGTTTGAATGCTGCCAGGGGATGGCTTCTGCCAGAGTCCGAAAGCTCTTAAGAGTCAAAGAGCTCTCAGGAGTCTAGAAACTCCCAAAAATTGGAGTTTACAGAAGCTGGGGTTTTACAGTATTTAGAACTATTAGTTTAATGCACATTCTTTTAGATTTTAAGGGACCAAATGGTTTTAGTGATGCAAGTTTCAATGTGGAAGTCATATGAACTATAATGAAAACAAAATTGAGTGAGACAAAAGGTCTTGTAATTTCTTGATTATTTTATTTTACGTGAACCGCCAGAGCCATCATTGAGGGTGTATTGCATAAACCACTAGGAATTAGGCTGGTTGTGTGTCGCAGAATCGAAATTTTTACACATGTACACAAATAATTATTTTCACTTTTAAAGATAGAACTATGATATTAATATCATTTCTTCACCATTAAATGGGCTAAAAGTACGTAGGCATAGACTGTAATTTATTTTTTAATAAACATTCCTATGTAGATTTAATGAAATAAGAAATGATGAAGAATGAAATAATTTTTATACGTTGAAATTTCCTAAGTGCCCGAAAAATTGTTTTTACAAAAAATGTTATATTATACTATTTTAAATCTATCTAAGAACAACTTTAGCAAATTTCAAAAAAATAATACCAAAATTTAATAGATGTATTATTTTTATAACTACTGACACATTTTTTGTAAAATCACTCAGTATGTTACTTTTGAAACTGTACAAAACTAAATTGTAACTGAGAATTTTAATAATTTTACATGATAGTGTTTTTATTTCTGTATCATAAATTTAATTATTGTACTTTATAATGGTATTATAATACAAAAATTAAAACTGAACCTTACTTAAAATGTAAATTGAGAATATAAAGTATACATCAACACGGACAAATCTGAAATTTACATATTTAAGTTGAACTTCAAAATTAGGATTTTTACTTATGGTACAGTAATAATTTGACTAAGAATAAAAATGTGTGTACTGCGCAAGAATAAAAATCGTGTACATAAACAAAACCACATATGACTTTGTACGTTACATGTGGCAAAAACACGGTAGTCACTGATGTCTAAATACTGTGACTTTATAAACGTAATGTAAAAACTATAAACAGTTATATAAGCATAACAAATCAATAATGTTTTCCAAGAGCATGTTCAGATTGTGAAGCATATAATTAACTAAACGTATGACAAAACTAAATTAAGTAACATGTGGTAAACATAGGAGGCCATATTAAAAAGATCCTGGCTGGACTAGCACCAACCATGACATAGCCTTTATACAGGGTGTCAATTAAGTCTGGAACCTCTTTTTTAATTTTTGAACCATAATAGAAAGAAATACCAAAGTTCACATGTGCTTACTGGTGATAGTAACGCACACATCTGCCCAATTACTGACCGGATAATCCCTTTGGGGGACGGTCCACAAGGAGTCAGACAAAATTCTTAAATAGCAGCATAGGTCAAGTTTGGTATCAAATTAAAGGTCTTACTTAGCAAAGTACAATGCCGCAAACCGGACTTCAAAAGGTGGATCCATTCAGTAGTTATAGCTATTTGAATTTTAAAACAATTTAACTATGTAAATTATTATGTATTACAAGTAAACACCAATTTTTAAGTACCTGTGATCAAAGTAAGTGTTCAAAATGTTCCCCTCCCATTATCTGACAATGTAGTAATCGAAGCCAGGAATCAATAATTATTACCAATAACACAACTACTGTTACAATGTGAAAGTGGCAGATTGAGTCATACACAGCATCCACAGAAACTTAACGTTTGGGCAGGTATTATAGGAAATCAAATTATGGGCCCATTATTTATCAATGGTAATTTAAATGGTGACTCGTATCTAGCAATGCTCCA
The DNA here is from genome assembly GCF_021130785.1 of Homalodisca vitripennis. NCBI lineage: Eukaryota > Metazoa > Arthropoda > Insecta > Hemiptera > Cicadellidae > Homalodisca > Homalodisca vitripennis. The sequence continues at coordinate 67,105 of NW_025778396.1, read as the reverse complement.
AAATGAGATAATTCCTGCACTACAAGAGCTGCTCTTGGTCAACAATTTCAAAGAATTTATTTCCAACAAGATGGCGCGCCACCACACTTTGCTCTCCTTGTTAGAGAATACTTGGATACAATATTCCTTACTGGATTTTTTTCTTTGGGGATACCTTAAAGATAAAGTTTATCGTACTAAGCCTCGAGATCTGGCGCACCTAAGAAATCTCATAGTCTAAGAAGCTCAAGATATTCCTTGTGACTACCTTCAAAATGCAGTGGATGGCTTTTACAACCGCCTAGGACATTGCCAGACGATGGTAAGGGAACATTTTGAACACTTACTTTGATCACAGGTACTTAAAAATTGTGGTTTACTTGTAATACTTAATAATTTACATAGTTCAATTGTTTTAAAATTCAAATAGCTATAACTACTGAATGAATCCACCTTTTGAAGTCCGGTTTGCGGCATTGTACTCTGCTAAGTAAGACCTTTAATTTGATACCAAACTTGACCTATGCTGCTATTTAAGAATTTTTTCTGACTCCTTGTGGACCGTCCCCCAAAGGGATTATCTGGTCGGTAATTGGGCAGATATGTGCGTTACTATCACCAGTAAGCACGTGTGAACTTTGGTATTTTTTTATATTGTGGTTTAAAAATTAAAAAAGAGGTTCCAGACTTAATTGACACCCTGTATAGACCTTGGCTTTCTACCAGCACTTGACTAGGCCTATACAGCATTTTTTATGAGGTTCAGTTTGAGGTGTCACAAGTTTGCCATTTCAAAATTTTGGCTTTGGGTACCGGGGGGCATGTGGGTGAGCACCCCCATTTTGAAAATAATTTTTTCTTTGTTCCCCCAATTAGTACTATACACTCCCGTTTACAGAACTTTGATACTTGGGCTATAAGTCTTTTAATACGAGTTTGAAGTTTTCAAACGGTAGTAAAAGGTCCTTACTCTGGAGTTACAGTACAGATTTTGTGTGCTTCAATATGGCAACTAGACAGTACAGGTTACAGTTGTGAAGATTCTTATTAATCGTAGACATACATAATATCAATATATTCTGCCTCTTTATCGTCTAAGAAATGAAATGAGTGACTTGAAATTTTGAATGTAGCATCAGCAAAACCCGTTAAGCGTAACGATTAGTTTTTATATCTTTTATAGTTACATGGCGTGTAAAATGTAATTGGACTAGATTGTCATGATTATAAAACGTGAATATGTTAGTATTTTAAACAGCTAATCATTTATCAATGGATTTGATACACTACACTCTGTATAGAAAGTAAAGTAAGTACATATGCAAAAAATTGTATTACGAATTTAAAGCTTTATATAAAAATCTAGACAAATTATGTGTTAAGTTAACTGTATTATAGTAATTTTTCATTAAGACGCCTATGATGACTGTAGGGTACCATTAACGAATTCTAAATACATATGCAGTATTGTGACCAAAACACATTTAAACAATTTGGCATACAAGTTTTTTTTAATTTAAGAAAGGATCTGGTATTTGATCATACCACTTCACACATTGGTTAGTTTTTATATTTGCTGCTGTAAAACATTTGCAAGATTTTACTGCCTCAGGAAATATTTTTTGCTTTGTGTTGCTTACATTTTATCTACCATTATGTGATGATGAAACTGTTATTGAGGTAGAATAACCTTAAAGGTTTTTCAACTAAGGCAGAATAAACCTACCAAACCAACAGTTGTACTTTAAAGGACTCAGGGATGCACCGACATGGGGAAGAACGGAACCTGCCCCTTCCCCCCAGAACATTTTATTTCAAAATATTAATCGCCTAATAGTACGTAGTCTATTTAACTGAAATTAGTATCTATGTGGGAACTTTGAAATCAGTCATAATGTAATATATACAATCATACATTATAACTATTTTAATTTATGAAATACACAGCATTGCACATATTGTATTTGTATTATATTAACCACTTTTAAAAGTGCTACATATAACATGTTATATCTAGCAGATTCTGGTACATTCAGCAAAACTTCATCCATCCATTCAGAGTCAGTTAAGATCAAAGAAACCTGTGCTACATTTAGCTTATGCTTTATATGGCAAATTTAATATAGGGTGTTTTGCAACAAAGTGTAAACCAACTTAAACTCAATTAAGTAAACATGAATTATCTTGTATAGGTGTTTGGTCTTAATTGAATACAAGTTTCAGAGTTATGATTTTCACAGTTGCGCTTTGGTGAAAAGCATCTAAACCGGGTATTTTTTAGTTGTTATCAACATATACTGGAAATTATTATAAGTAAACACTTTTACATGTCAAAACGAAGAAATGAACAAGCTATAGTTTAATATAGCTCCCGTTTATTGTATCTCTATTATTTAGTTTGTGATCAACTTCATACTCGGATATCTATACTTTTATATCCGAGAGTAGACATCAAGATTTAACTTTGGTCTTGAATTGTGATTTAAACTTAACTATTTTGTTCACTATTTCGTTAATGTTTTGATTACATTTTATTTTAGTTTAATACACTTCATATAAACTGTATTTGTTGCAGAAAATTTTAATTACCCCCTGTGTGCTTCTTGGTGATTGGTATTAGAGTGGTTTAATTGTAAAATTTATACATTCTGACCTGATCTTTGCCTTTCTTTTACTAGTTCAGAAGTACTATAAAATAAAGATAATAGAATCTAATTCCCGGATCCTCTACTAATATGCAAGGTTTCCCATACCCCTCACACTCCAGTGTTCCAGACATCCCCTAGAGGAGATTTCTGGGTGTGCCGTTGAAAAAACTAAGATACTTCTTTGTAATTTATTTTATTACTTATACTATTTCATTTTTGAGAGGTTATCACCTAATGCAATGTAAATATAAAACATTTGTCCCAAATGTTGACACTATTTGTTTTAGATTCTATGATTAAACATAATTTTTTTTAATTGTAACCGCTTCCCCCTGCATTACGTTGTCCTCAATTATATTGCATCAAACAATTTACAACGCACAAGTTTAACTCTCACGTGTCAAACATTCTATACATAATTTCTATACCTAACTTTAAAATGTATCATTGATTTTACAACTAGACTCTTTATAACACCATTATAATCTAATTTTTGACGTATCAACTATATTGTTTCAGGACCGACTAGATCAAGATGTGTTGAAGTTGATAGTGGACGCACTGAACGAAACCATACAGTGCCCTGTATGCCTTGGCACTCTGCGGCCACCGTTAACGCAATGCTCCAGTGGTCACGCACTGTGTCCTGACTGCAAGCCTCAAATCAACATATGTCCTACCTGTCGCAAGGACTTCATCGAGACGAAGCCCGTAGTCCTACAACAGTTGTTGGATGCATTACCGAGGATGTGTCTGTTCCGAACCCTCGGGTGCCCAGAAGTCTTCATACCCGGAGGCACCCACGAGACTCTCTGTAGCTATCGAACTGTTGATTGCAAACTGCTCGATTGTGAGTGGTCTGGACAAGCCAAGAAATTGGAAAGCCACCTCACTGTGGTTCATAACGATCGTACTGTTGTTTTAGAGGATGAGACAGCATCGGAGATAGTCTGGAGAAACTTTAACAACACCGAGGATTCTTTCAAGTACATTCCATTTGTTGCTTACGGTCAAGTGTTCTGGGAATACATTCACATGAATGTGGAAGTCCAAAAGCTGTGCATTTCATTTACTCGAGTTGGCAATGGACACACTACATTCAAGTACTTTGCCATCATAAGCTTCAAACACAATATTATTGGATACACTTACACTATCAAAGTACCCATTGATAATAACAAATTCGTTGATTTCTATGAAGAGCACTGCATGACGGTGCCAGGCGATATGCTTCCCAGATTTGTAAACCAGGAGTCATTACTGGTTTACAGTGTTCAGATCATTAGAGAAGATGATTAAAATTAAATGGTTTTTTTTATTTTTAAATATTTATGAATACACTTATTTCAGTTTTTATTCTTCGATAATATTAAGCTTCTCTTTTTAAACAGGGAGTTGTTACCTAGGGTCAAGTTCTGTGCTCATAACTGTACAAAGCTATTAAATATTGTAGAAACAAATAAAAAAATCCATCTTAACCACAGACATTTTATTCAGAAACCATATCATAATTAATCCTTGTACATGTGAAGTATTGTCTTACCCGAGATAGTAATCTTCATATAATTATAATGAAATATACTAATACCAAAGAATTGTAACATGTTCTTTTACTTATCCCTCAAAACTTACTGTGGATTTGCCATACATTATGGCAGTTTATCTCTGTTAAAAGAAAGCTTTCAGATTTTCGAAGAAGTTTTCTACACAAATTTCCAAGTGAAGTTGTTTATATCCATTTATAGATATATCTTGTGCATAAAAACTTTCAATTGAGAAATTCCATTGTTACTTTTGTGTTATGGCACAGTTAATATTATAATGGTTTAAAGAAGCATCATTAAGCATGTACTGTACTAAATTCAGAATTTCAATTGTAGCGGTGCAAAGAAAGACTTCAGGAAGGCTTATAAGATGCAATAATCCCAGAAAGGTGGATGTCTAGATTTGTTTTTAATTTTTGCACCCCTAACAGCCTATTGTAGTCATATGGACGCAGCGATACGTTAGGTCCTTGGACATAGTTTATTTTTCACTTACTTATCTAAGCTGATTTAGGTCAAGCATGGTGCACACTAGTGTGGCACTGCACATATACAGGATGTAACTGAAATACACTGACAAGACAAACTTCAAGAGGTTGTCCCAGGGGTAAAAAAAGCCCAAAAGTTTCTATAAATATATGTCCTAAAATGCATCAATCCCTGTCTCTATGTAATTTTTTCATTACAATTTTTTTGTAAATAACCATTAAAGGTAGAAAGAAAACTTTCAACATTGCTAATCTAGTAAAGATCGTCAATGAAAAAAATTCAAATTTTTAGTCAACAAAATTCATAACGGCGGCTTGTTAAAATCTTTGATGATGAATTTCTTAAAACTACTTCATGTATAAAACCTGTACTACAATCAAAATATTTCTAACTCAAATAGTACATCATTTATTGAAATCGTTCAAGAGATAAAAAGAGTTGTGGCAGTTAACTTTTTTGTTTGTTTTCACCCCTGACTAAGAAATAGGATATTTGGGATAAATAAAACTAAATATAAAAATATCTAAGATATTTTACTGAATAATAAACTAATCATTTGATACAAAATATTACAGAAGTAATCGAGTTGATACCTGAAACAAAATAACCCACCATTTAATAAGTAAAAATGTTGTATTTAACAATATTAATAAATTTTAAATGTTGGTATATTTATCAAACGTATGCAAAAGTTATTTCTGTAAGCAACAGAAGATTCAAGAACTCATTATTTAGTATTAAAATAGGATTTTGTGAAACAATCCAAAAGCACTGTTGTGCTTAAGCGTTTCGACATTACATCAGCTTTAAAGGAGTATTAAAATCATTAAAATGTTTTGGCACTGGGCGTCATCATTATTAAAAACAACACAAATAAACATGGAATTAAAATATTTTTTTAAACATTTCAAACACGTTTGGTTGTCTTATCAGTACGGATTCGGATGTGGACATTGGTGCTATTACATTGAAACGCATAAGCACTTTTGTGCTTTTGGATTGTTTACTAAAAATTTGTAAAAACCTAGTTAAATACTGTTTTTTGCAATACAGGAGCTTAAACATGAATTTTGCTCATTATTTATTTATGAAATACTTGTATTCCAGCAGCAATTCATTCTTTTAGAAAACCAATTGACAAATAGAGATATGTCCAACACTATTCCGACGGCAGCAAATATTTCTCCTCACCACGAGAGTTTACATGTATGTATATTAATTTCTGTCTACACGGCTCTTCTGAACGACCTAGTTTACTCTCTGTCATAAATCCCACTGGGTATGAGAGCTCTGCTCCAACTACCCTTTTTAATTCAGCCATCTCAGTTAATAAAAGTTGATGAGCATTCTGTCAGCTTGCTAGAAAGCCGACACTAATGATGAAAGTAAATAACTTGGATCTTTATTTGACGAATTTTAACTGAAGATTTGGGAATGAAAATGATTGCTACGAAATTTCAGCTTCTGGCACTTTCCACACAAAGCAATACCTGCTTGCCAGTTTTTTTCTGGCAAAAAAATTGCTAACGAGATGCGTAGTACCTGCCTCAAACACTTTACCCACATAACCTCAAGAGTGTGTGATTCTTTTACACATGAAGAGTGGCACAACATAAATCAAATTTGGCAATGCTGACAATATTTAGAAAAAAAAAAACCAAGAACGGGGCTATCGGCCATTATTGAATATAAATATGATGTCTTTTCTAACAATGCAAACTCTGAAAAGAAAAATGATCAAAAATGATGAGTATTTTCAAGAGGATAAGATTGTATTAAAAGAAAAACAAATATATAGTTAATAAAAATTATTCCAGATTATTTTCGTGCCTCTATACATACATCCCATATTCGTCTGTTTTACATTGGGCATTATAAAATTTATATATTTTTTTTTATTTACATTTCCTAATGCTTCTAAAAATTACGTACTTGGGATATTTCAAGTATACTGTCCTCCTATAAATAAAAGTGGAAATGAGATGTAATTGCTACAATGTATATATGCTTTTCCTAGCTTGCTTTACGTATGTCTAGTTGCTACTTGTAGCCATAGTGTCTTACTGTGTGCTAAGAAGTAGACATTTATAATGTTTAAAAAAAGTAACATATGCACAAATTGATTTTTGTCTTTTTTATTTGGTAAATTCAGGAAGTTGTTCCTTGGTTTCAACAAATGCGACATACATAATTTCTAACCAAAGTGAAAGCCAAACTAACGATTTCAGCTCGATCATATATTGACGACTATCTTTTAGAAGGAAAATGGAATTTGTTAGTGAATTTTATGCTGAGAGGCACAGCATCAATGCTTCTGTCTGAGCAATATGTAAACTGCACAAAAACTGTGGTGTACCATAAAAACAAGTGCATGGCCTACTGTCTTGTACAGTGATGTTGATCCGATGTTGTGAGATCTAGAGAAAACGGCAGTTACGGATCAGGTTTTTTCATGGATTGCAGATTTTTTTTTTTTATACAAAAATTTAAAACTCGTTGAGCTGTATAAAAAATGTTGGAACAAAATTCAAAATTTTATAGAACTAGAGAAAAGTAGCCTAGTATGTTTATGATATTCACTATATATATTTCTTAATAGCAAAATTGGTTTTACTTCAAAAATACATCTTATATGTATGACTCCTGGACAAACTTATTATTACCTTTAAAGCGTGTTAAGTATTGCCCTATCACGCTTTTCCTGGAGCCATTTCTTAAGCAATCCCTCGCCTGATCGATCTTCAGACCAGTAGTACTGCTTGGGTGGAGGCCCCTCCTCCAGACGTACGAAGTAATGGCAATAGCGATAGTCTATTCTGCCAGGTCTCATCCTAGCATGGCGACGAAGTCCTTTCACAGTCAAACCCTTCCCGACAAATGACTCCGCTGTAACATTTCACAATTTTTATCAGAAATCCAAATTTTGAGGGTTGGGCACACATAAAGTCTAAATTGTGGGAAGTGAACTTGTTGATCGTGGCACACAATAGTTGTCTATTGTAAATACCTTAATGTCAAACTGTTGTGCAATGAAGGTTTTAACTTCAATTTGCTCGACAACTATGTAAGCTGTTGAAAAAAAAAGAAATTAAAAAACTATTTATAGATTAATAAGGACAAAAATATGTAATATATATAATGTATGTGTGTGTGTAATTTTTTTATATATTTTTACTTATTTATATGTAATATATATATATATATATATATATATATATATATATATACACACACACACACAATTATATATATATATATATATATATAATTGTTTTATGACAAACAAGTAGTATTCCTGAGAAATACAAGGCTCATCTACAAAAGAAAAACAAGCAAGAGGTGTTAGTAGAAGGATATAACTGATTGTTTTAACGAAATGGAAATTTTTCTACTTAATTAATCAACAATTTTTTAACTTTAATAGTCATCCACAGAAATTGATTCATTATACGAGGGGTTACACATTCCTGCCGCTAGGCGTGTGTCGCGCAACCCATTGCGAGCTCAGTGACCCCAGTTCCGTTGTCCTAGTGCATTCTGTTCGTTCGTAGTGACTGTTTTCGCTAGCCCTGTTTTGTTCTTGTTTCGTTTTTTGTCATGGCAAGTTTAAGTGAACAACGTTCAGCTGTGAAATTTTGTTTTTTACTTGGTAAAAATGCTGCAGAAACTATTTTAATGTTGAATACAGCTTACAAAGATGATGCTATGGGGAAAACTCAGGTCTACGAGTGTTTCGCTCGATTTAAAAATGGCGACATGTCGATTGAAGACAAACCTCATTTTGGACGTCCATCAACCTCTCGAACGGACGAAAATGTTGAGAAAATTCATGAACTTGTGCTCACCGACCGTCGACAGACAATTGAGGAACTATCAGAGAGTAGTGGGTTAACTTGGAGCTCGGTTCAGCGAATTTTAACAGGAGATTTAGGACTGAAAAGGGTTGCTGCCAAATTTGTTCCTCGACTTCTGACTGACCATCAAAAGGCACATCGAGTTGAAACTTGCCGCCTTCTGAAAGAACATCTCGAAAATGATCCCGATTTTCTGGAAAATTACTGGTGATGAGTCATGGTGCTATGGTTATGACCCAGAAACGAAGCAACAGTCAAGCCAATGGAAGTCGCCATCTTCACCTCGTCCAAAAAAATGTCGGCAAGTCAAATCAAACATCAAAACCATGTTGATTTGCTTTTTTGATGCTAAAGGCATTGTTCATTCTGAGTTTGTTCCTCCAGGTCAGACTGTCAACCAAACATTTTATTTGGAGATTTTAAGAAGATTGCCCAATAGTGTTCGCCAGAAAAGACCCGATTTGTGGCAGACTGGAGACTGGTTCTTCCACCACGACAACGCACCGGCATAAACAGCCATCTCAGTTAGGCAGTTTTTAGCCAAAAACGGCATGGTTCCGCTGCCCCACGCACCTTACTCGCCTGACCTCGCTCCATGCGACTTTTTTTTATTTCCACACATGAAAAGAGGCTTGAAAGGTCAACGATTTGACAGCGTTGAAGAGGTTAAGAAAAAAACGAGGCTCGAGCTTGCAGACATTTCTAAAGATGACTACAAAAAATGTTTTGATCAATGGAAATACCGTTGGGACAAGTGTATTAGTTGTAATGGAGATTATTTTGAAGGAGATAAGGTTGTATTGTAAAAAATTTGATAATATATCATTTTTATAAAATAATTCCGGTTTTTTTTTTGGTACCCCCCTCGTATACAGCACATACTTCCGTCACTTTAGAATCAATATCTGGAATATATATTAAATATTTAAGCGACTTACTTGTACTAAACTTCTCTTACTAAATGTTTTCCTCTTGACAAACTTATCTCCGTATTCAAAACCACTTTTTATACAAGTATTTGTGAGGAAATTACGAAAACTTACCAACCCATAAGTTACTTTTGAACTCGACATTGTGCTCTTCAACAGCTAGTCTTTGAGCTTCCAGGATGGTTTCCTTAACATGAACAGCCCCTTTCTTTGGCACAAAACTGAGCTGTTTTACTGCTTCATCAACTGACATCCCTCTTACTAATATTGCCACATACCACATCTTCTTCGGGCTGTGATGGATGTTTAGCTTCATGTGACAAACATACTGTTTAAAACAAAATTATATCACTAATTGTTCTACACCATCAGTGTTAGATGAAAAACAAACTTTAGCGATTATACACTCTTTCATGAAAGTATATACTGCTGAATAAGACAATTCTAATAGTAATAAAGAGTACAAATTTATATTTTTAAATATTTGAGGAATCCTATTGTTAATGAAGTTCGTGTTATTGGAAAAAGAACTTTGTATAGTTGAAATTTGTACAGCTATTAACATATAAAATGTCATAAATAGACCATATCTAAGCGCATCTTTAATCCTTTGAACGCAATAAGTGAGTAATTTCACAAGTATTAATTAAAGTCCCTGTAATGCCAAAGAGAAGTTACACCGCAAACTAAGTTTTAAAATATTAGAAACCATAATATGAAGGTTACCCAGAAAGAAGATTTCATTTTGATAAAAACAAAGTACAAGAAAAATTGTATTAAATACATTTGAAAGTGACACTAAAATACTATTTTTCAACATAGTCACGACACAAATTTAGGCACTTAGTGGTGAACTAGTTTAAAAATTCTAGCGTTATAAAATTCTGCCGCCTAAGGTAGTCACACCCTACCGCAGTTCCACATTGTCGTTAAAGCGCTGCGTAGCAAGCCAGGTCTTCATTACTTGAAACAGGTGGCAGTCGCTGGGTGCAAGATCCGGCCTATAAGACGGATGTGGAAATACCTCCCACTTAAAAGCATTTAGGAAGTCTCGAGTCCGATTTGCCATGTGTTGTCATGCAAACTTTATGGTAAACTAACTTCTGCATAACCATTTTGTGTAACAAACTCCTTGAAATTTGAGGAAAACTAATTGAGAGTTGTTATTGCGAAACGGTGGTCTTATTTAATATTCTCAACTTTAGAGACAATTTCATCAGTCACAATGCTTGGTCGTCTACTTTGTTCATCATCAAGCTGTTAAAATAACTCACATAAAAAATAAAAAATTACTAAAATTTCAATCCAACACCCAATTAGTAAAAAATGGAGTACCCCAGGGGTCTATTTTATGTCCTATATTATTTATATGTTATATAAAGGATATGCCAAACTGCCTTAGTAATCTTGAAAGTTCAAAAAACCAGCTGTGCCTATTTGCAGATGACTCAAATCTCATTATATCTGCAAAAACCGAAGTCGAATTGAAGATATCTGCATATCTGCAACTCTCAAATGTACAAAACTTTTTCATTGACAACAAATTAGTTTTAAATACCGATAAAACTAATTTTATTTCTTTTAATACAAAACAAGACAGAAAACGTTTTAAATCCTAACATATTGATAAACAATTCCAGTTTGGATCAAGTTTCCTACACAAAATTTCTCGGTCTAACAATAGACAAAAACCTTAGCTGGAATCTTCATATTGAACAGATAATTAAGCGGATAAATTCTGGGTTATATGCTATCAAAAGACTTTCTTATTTATGCAGTTTGTCAGTACTAAAAATGGTTTTCCATGCACATATTCAATCCCACATTGCATATGGGATAGGAGTGTATGGAGGAACCACAAACCAAAACCTAAATAAAATTCTAATTTTGCAAAAAAAAAAGCACTACGAATAATGTTGAAAATGAAGAAGGATGAGTCAGTGAAAAATAATTTCACTGAACTAAATATTTTAACAGTGCATAGCCTTTATATTTTAGAATGTGTTATGTATGTTAGGACCTATCAATCTAAATTTAAAATTCATTGTGAAACCCATACTTACAATACTAGGAATTAGAAGGAATTAGTAATACCACGACACTATTTAGAATTTTATACAAAAAAAACTTCTTATGCAGGAATAAAATTTTTTAAGTAAATTCCAAAAACAATAACAAGAGTTGAAGATATTAAGAAATTTAAATCAATGTTAAAAGATTATTTAATTAGAAAAGCAATTTTATTCATTTGAAGAATTTTATTCAACAACATGATCTACTATAATCATCCAATTATGTAACTTAGTTGTAGTGACACTATTTATTGTACCCATGTACATAATGTAAATAAAGATATTTTGACTTGACTTGAAGCACATTAGTTCAGCCATTTTTAAACCTAATGCACCACTGGTGCACTCCACCTTTAGTAATCACATCGTCCCATAAACTCCAGTGTTGCCAATAAATCTCAATTGGGTTATTGTTCTTAACCAACAAAAACTCTATTACCGCACTTCACAACTTTCAGGATTCTCAATTGCATTACACGTTTTCAACTGCTATTGTAAAACAACAAAGAGCAACAGTAACCTCTCACTAGCATGGCTGGATAGCCATTGTCGGAGTTAGACAAAGAACGCTCCCCTTCTGATGCCGCAGAGTGAAGGTAATTTATAAATATTACCTTGGCAATCGCGATAAGCACGGAGCGTACACCGAGCATTTTAAAGGCCTTTTGTGAACTAAAAAATTCTCCAAGAGACATAATTTGTAATATCGGTATATGTAACTATACTTGACGTTTAGGTCAAATGGTCTACCATTTGAATTTATCCGTCTATGACGTGGGAAGGGTTAATTAACATAGCATATTTGGTATTGTTTTATAATGGTCCATTGCAAAGTAATAAGATAAAGAAATTAACTTGTATACTTTTTGGTAAAACTCTGCAGGACATTTATTAATATTTTGAATCTTTTTTGTGTTTTAATATATTATTAAAATAGGCTTACTGTACTCATAAAAATCATTGTGTAGGAAAATTAGGTGGTATGTAATAATTTACAGATTACTGTGTTACAAGACTTACAGCAGGTCTCCTCTCTTCATCGGGCTGTTGAGGAGGGAAGACTTTTTCATTATAAGTAGGCCACTTTTTTGGTTCCGGGAATAGTGACTGTCTCAACTGTTGCTCGCTCGTGTGGAAGTTTATTCTCTGCAGAGCGACACTGGCTGGACCTAGCTGCAGACCACTGCGACAACACTGATAGCATGCAGATACATTCCCAAGCCGAGCAAGAGTTGCTATACAATTCTGTAGAACCCACATTTTTTTTTCTTATCAAACCTGTAGTCAAAAATAAATAATTAAAATACATTAATATTATTTTACAATAACTGTAAAAGCCTCCATTCTGTCGTTATTTTTTATGAGGTGAGGACATTCATAAAAATTTATTTTATTTTTGTCCTTTTTGCCACAAAAAGTTTGGGCAACCCTGCTCTAAAGGTTAATCACTAACAGAATGTTGGATACGAGCCATGTTTTATAGTATATTCTAGCAGATAGTGACAGTACTGTTTTAGTTAGTACTCACTGTGCTGCCAGTAATAATATGTATATTAGGAGAGCTGCAGGTCTAAAAAGTTCCTTGAGGTCATAGATAGGCCTACTTCAAGGAACCACATGTCTGTACCACATGGCTTCCCTGAACTTAGTAGTGCTCATGTTAATGATGCTTTCCGGTAGGCTATTGTATAGTTTGACCGCTGCTATTGGAAAACTGTCCAATGATTTTGACAGTCTACATTGTAGGGTGTTTAGAACTTTTGCATGGTGGGTGTTGTAGCCATAAACATCTTGTCTTCTCTCAAACGGCAATACATTCTCCTTCATGTATATAAGCGAGTTCATTGGCCTTGAACTGTTAATATTTTGAGGCGATTGCAAATAGGCCTACAATGCTTCAGATGGTTAAGGATGTAATGATGCACAGTACCTTCTTTTGGAGAATAAGTATCCTGCTGCATCCTGGCATATGGGCCCATTGCAGAATACCATAAGCTAGGTGGCTGTGGAAAAGTGTGTGGTACTCCGTTACCAGGTACTTCTCTGGTACCACATTCCTCAGTTTTCTCAGCAAAAAGATAACCCTGGAGAGTTTTGTACAGACTTTGTCTATGTGGTAATCCCAATTAGGTTCAGCCAAAAATGAGTTATTCAACAGCCTCCCTGTTGTCTTCTAATATATCTCCATTTTGTAGAGTACAGAATAGTAATTGTGTTTTTAGGTACTTTGGGATTATACCGACCACACCAATATGAGGAACACAAACATTATAGAACAAAAAACAACTCTTTAATTACAAACTTTTTTTTTTCCCCCTTGGGGCGGCCTACTGCCATGCACTTAAGCCTCAAGGGCTTTTTGCGCACCCCGGAAACACCATGAGGCCCACCAGTCTACAACTTCAGCAGTTCAACAAACCACCGAAAACAACCTATCAAGTCCTCCTGGGAAAATTCACCACCCCTGTCCAAGCTACCAAAGATGGCATACCGCTCTCTTGCTATTGCAGGGCAATCAAAGAGCAGGTGCTCAGCAGTAATTACAAACTTACGAGTACTAATGGGTTTTCTGTGACGCCTAGAATGCAGCAATTTATCAAAGATGAGTTAATGTTGTAATCGATAGAGGTGTGCCAAGTAGCTCCGAGAGCGGAGAAGCCAAACTAAGCTCCGGCTCCGTTTGCGGAGCTAGCTCTTTAAACAGCTCCAGCTCCGGCAACCGCTCCGGCGCGATGTGCGGCATCTGTCTGCTCCCTTGTAGATTGGAGCTTATTGCTTGGTTATGTTATAAACAGCAAATACTACTGTAAACAAATATGCTAAGGTGCTGACAGTTTTTAATTACTACTTACTTTTTTTATAATACGTATTATGAAAATCTAATTTTTGGGTAAGAAGACTACACGTACATTTTATTTATATTTATTTTCACACTGTAGTAATAAAACATAAAAAAATAGTACGGTAACAGAAAATATAAAATAATATACAAATTATTTACACAAGTATTCATGATTTTGCATTTAGATACACAAGTTGAGTCACTTTCATGGATTTGATACGTGATCTTCGGTCACTTATTATTATTCCCGTTCGGGAAAAAAATTCTTTCACAAGGTACTGACGTACCCACAAACCCCATGTTTATTTTTAACGAGTCTGCTGAGATTTGGGTAGACTGCCTCGTGAATCCTCCACCAGGACAGAGGATCGCCTTCTCTGGGAAGTGGTGGTTCAGCGATGTACCTGTCGATTTCGGCGGTAGCACAATCGTTGGGAGTTCCGGGAGTCTGCCTTTGTACAGATTTTATTACAGGAATCAAACATAGAAAAATACTGAACATTCTTCTTCTTCAAATTGTGATGGACCAGATTGGTTGGTCAAAGTCAAAGATGGTGTACCAGGAGGGGATTGTTTCATTGCGGTGGGCAGAAGTGGCGGAAATCATAGCTGCAACGACCGTAATCACATGATTCTTAGCAAACTGTTGACATTTGTCGTCAGAAAATGCATACAATTTGAACCTTGGGTCCAAAAAGGTATTAAGTACTACTAACTTGTTGTACTCAATGTCATGGTATCTGGCTGATAAACCCCATGAGCAGGTTCTGTACTACCTGTATTGGCATCATCAGGGTGCAAATTTAGTGTACATAGTTTTGCTGCAAACATTTTGCAGCCCAAGCGTCAAAACAATTATTTGACTTCCAGTGAAGTAGGATTCCCCACTCATCTTTGCTGTGACCTCTTCAAATGGTTTTAGGACTTTGCAAAGGTCACTGCAAAGTTTCCATTCATTAAGAAATTAAAAGATGGCAAGTCTTTGTCCAGCAATGCCAAAGTGCTTATTACAGCCTCTTTTAACTGAACAAATCTACAAAGCATGTAATATGTGCTGTTCCATCTCGTACTTACATCTTGAAGTAAGCGTTTAGGGTCTTTAACGCCATTGTTGATTTGGTATTTTAATAGTTTTTCAGTGGCTGCGTGCTTCTCTTAAAAAATGAGACAATCTTTTTGCATTTGGTGATTACTGTATCTACCTTTGATATGGCATCTTGAACCACTAGGTTAAGAGTATGTGCATAGCACGGCCAATGACTCCACATTAAAACATTTTTTTATGGCTCCAACGACATTGGAGGCATTGTCTGTTTACAACAACTAAGATTTTGTCTGAGATTTTATAGAAATTCGTTATTTTTCTTGATTTCTTCGGCTAAATGGCTAGAAGTATGTGAGGCCCTCCATTAAAATACAGTCTAAGAGAAACTGATTTCAACACAAAATCATTGGTAATGAAATGCCCTGTAACAGCTATATACGATTCATTGATCGTAGATGTCCATGCATCTGTCGTTAAACAGATGTTTTCCACATTTTTCATTAACTCAGCTACTTGAAGCTTACATTTGTCGTACGTGGTTGGGTATTAGGTTTTTTGAAAACCACTTTCCTTGATGGAGAATTTCAAAAGAAGGGTTTAAAGCTGTAACGAATTCCCGAAAACCAGAGTCCTCCACAATAGAAAACGGTTGGAAAATCTTTGTAAAAATAGCTTTAGAAACGCAGCTTCTATCTACCTTTTTCTTTTGGTTGTTATTCATTTTTTTTGGTATAAAAACTCGATAGAGTGGTTTGTTTTAGCACTTCCCTTTGGCTTATCTAATTGATTAGAAGGCAACTCACCAGGTTGAGGTTCATTTTCAGTTGCAAAGTTACTAAATGAAGCGGCTGAATCGGTAGGTCCAGTGTTGGTTGTAACATTCACATCACGATCACTTACACTTGTTGATTTTGAACTTATAACACTCAAAAGTAATTCCGACATGTTTTCTCTCAATATGCCTCTTCAAATTGTACGGTTGATGTACGGTAGCACATAACCAAGCCACAATGTTCACATCTACAGTTTTTAAGGTTAGCATCAATAACTGTAAAATGAGACCAAATTGAACTTTGTCTTAGATTTCTGTACTTTTGATGCCATGTTAATTAACTGCACAAAAACCAATCAATACTAGTCATACTCGTAAACCGCACAAAAATATCACTTTTTCACTGTATGTCTACGTTAGAACTCCTACTGAAACTGAAAACTGGTTTGTTTTGGTTTGTCAACAAGTTGTAGGCCACAGCTGATAGCTCCACAGACGCTCCGAGAGAGTAATTATATGAATATATAAAGGTTAGAGCTGGAGCTGTTTTTCGAGAGTCACGGAGCGCTGCTCCGCTCCGCTCCAGCAGCGGAGCGCTGATTTGAAACAGCTCCAGCTCCAAAGGCACACCTCTAGTAATCGACAGACAATGCGGCACGTAAGTACAACAATGTGACGCACCAGCTGAACGGGCGACAAGACTCTGCAGTCACGTTATCTACTAGACCGCTCGACTTTGACCTCTGTCTGAGGATGGGGAGGGGTTTGCGATAAGAAAATTCCTGTTTTATATTTACGAAATATTGTTCTACGCTAATCTAGTAATCAGTAGAAGCAAAATGTCAAATAACGATTCATATCTGGGTGTGGTCGGTATAATCCCAAAGTACCTGTTTTTTCTTCATTTAATTTTAGTTTTTACACCTCTTGGCATCTACTAACAAGTCATCAACTTCCTGAAGCACTGAGTGTGGCAACTTTCCTCTGGGCAGATGAGTAGTGTTGTCTGCCTTCCAGACTTGTCATTCACCAGACTTAAGAATAGCAAAGGTTCCATGACTTCCCTACTTCCTGAAGTAGCCCCATCAATCAATACCCTCCGATGTCTGTTTTCGAGTTAGCTAAAATGGTTTTGTAAACTGTTCCTTTTGATTCCATAGGATTTTAGCTTGCTAAGTAGAATCTTATGCAGCACACAATTGAATTCTTAACTCATATCACAGGTCACAAGCCTCAAAATCTTCGATACTATATATATATATATAATTACAGTGGTTATGGAACATGCACTCCTGAAGCCACATGTTGGTGTTGCTGAACAGATTACTGGACTCAAAATCAACCAACTTTTTTTCATTATTAACTCCATGAGCTTAGACACTACTGGCAGAACTGAAACAGGCATGTAATTTACTAGGTCCTCACAATTTCCTTTCTTGTAGATGGGGCTGTCCGTGCAATCTTCAAAGCGTCCAGAAATATACCTTGACTATGACACTTTATTTCTGCTGATAGAGGGTTTGCTACTTTACAGATCACCTCTTTCAAAACAAAAGCAAGGAACACCATAAATATTCGGACTTATAGAGTTCTTTAGGCTTTCTACTATTTTTATAATATCTAGTGGTTGTACCTCTAACTAGTATAATTTAGGGTAGGGTACGATAAGCGGACCCAGTATTTTATATCGAAGAATGTAATCATCAATACCTAATATTCGTATCTCACTCCCAGACCACCAATCGATATAAAAGTATAGTCCTCAATAACAATCATGTTTTATATTAAAATATTAATGTAATATTTACAGTGATTAAACAAATTATTATAACAAAAATTAGGAAAACTGAAGACAACCATATTTGCTCCTCTCACAGTTACAGTGGTTTCTTTCCCACAAATTTCACATAATGGGTTTTTCAGTACGAGTCCCAAACATGTTGAAAGCACGTAAAATGTGCCTTATCATTTTTCAAAGCAATGTCGTGTATTTTTCTTAAATTGACTGCCATTTTTAATGATCAAATGTTACTTATGTAAAATTGAAATAGGCTATTACCTTATGTGTATTATTTTAAAGTGTTAACAGCTATTGATATAGATTATTTAAGTTAACTGTTCAAAATAATTAATCAGTATCGATTGATTATATCGATTCTTATGGTTAAGTAATATCATTTACCAATTTTTATATAAAAAACCGGGTCCGCTTATCGTACCCTCCCCATAATTTATCCTACGCCTATTCTCAATATACAGTGGGTTGAAGTCCATCTCCAGAAGGTTTGTCACTGTCCCTTCAACAGCCTCTACGAACAATTTGTTATGTTTCGGAATGTTCTGAGCAAGAAACATATGCCTTTTTAGGCCTGTATGTGTAAGTTTATAATACCTTAGGCAGCTTTACATGTGTTGGAGGATGAACTGTGGTGTAGTAGTTGAAGACCTTCTTAGCTTTTGTTACTTTCAGTCTGTACTGTTTATTTGTTTTTCAATGTAATGCATAGTACTCATCACAGTCTTAAGTAATTTGAAAAGGTCATTTAGAAGAACTACTAACAGTCAATTTATAAATTTTTAAGCCAACATTAAGTCTGTATATGATAATAATAGACAATTTCAATTAAAGGTAGGCTGTATAAGTTTTTGTTACTGGAAAGGTTGAGTATTATAGGTTATCAAAATAAGAGGACACAATAACCTAATACCACTCAAACTATTAGATAAACCAACTATCATAAAACAACAATTCCCACCTATACATCAAAAGTAGTTAGCAGAACTAATCTGCCCCTCAAATTACCTGGCCTTTTAACAAATATGTTAACCCTCCTCTTAAACCCACCCCTCCTCAATTTGTTATCACAAAAATTATTCAAATCATACCTTATTTCTATAAATAATGTACAGATAATTAATGATGAGAAAATAGCAAATAAATGTCTTGCCAATACAGGATTTTCAGCTGGGAGATTTAGGAATATCAATTTCAGTGTAAAATTAAAATTAAAACGGAAAGCTCTTAAACAACAAAATTCCTTCCAGCATTTGAAACTATACTAACCTTTGGAGGGCGGATGCAGAAAATTAATATTTCTTTCAACTAATCATGAGAACAAAATTATGTAGGAATACAAATTAGTAACAAATTCTACTGCACCGCATAACCTCAAACTCTGTATTATGTATTTGCTTTCGGAGTGGCTATATGCCCGGTCACCGGGCTTGGTTTTCAAAGAACGGGAACGACTATGACGTCACAGACTGTGACGCCAAAGGTTTTTGAAGTAGCTCTAGCACTGTGCATTGTGATTAAAATGGCGGGTTGTAGAAAGTTTAGTTCTTTTGACCAGTTGAAAACTTTTATCAATAATAAAGAAAATACGGACCATACCGTTATTCAATTAAGAATAAGTGATTCGAGAACAATTGCATTTCATGAAGAACTATATTTCATGAAATAGGTCCTATACCCTAAATATATACTCAATATTGTGCACTCAAACTTCACAATATTGATTAAAACACACTTGTGTTAAACTCCATAAGTGTGAATACAAACAAAAATTAAATTACAAGTACGTATAAAATTTTAAATCTTTAGAAATATACAGTGATCTTATCTTTTGATCATAAAGTGCACAGTATTGATCCGTGTAAACATTATCGTGCAAACTTTATAACTAACTATTTAATTTGGATGCTTACAAAGAGCTATTTGTCACATTTTAGTAACAGCATTATACCGCAATGGTAACTTACGTCCAATCCCTCTTACAACTTTTATTAAGTGAATTACCTTATTTTTACTCATTGTTTTGAAAGTTAAATAAATATTGTAAGTTCTCAGTTAATATCCATTCTAATAAATTTTCTTTATAATGCATTCTACGGCTTTTATTTTAGTTTGCCTCTCCTAATTATAATTAATAATTCAAAGTTTCATATTTTAGAGTCAATTTTAGGAATTTTCATGGTCGTTTTTTGTTAAATAAGAATTTTGAGCTTGAGGAAACATCAGTCCCCGAGATTTATTGTACAGTAATGGGAAAGCGGAAGGGATTGTGGTAATGAAAAGAATTGTTTGTATCATATCCACACGTTAAAAATGTATTAGATCTACGACAGTTGGGGCTGGGTGTGAGATGCCATCAGTTGTTTCGTTGAGATGTCGCTGTCCGTGTACAACTCTTATAACTTTCTCTAGACTGTTATTGCTTTAACGCAATTTTCCGTTTTTGGCCAGTCACATCTTAATGAACATATTTAGATTATGGTAAGTTAGGTAACAGCTCAAAATTCTTCGTGTAAGATGCCAACTTTTCTAGATAATCCTATCTGTTATCGTAATGATGACACATCCCTGGGTGTTTTATAACAATGAATGATAATTATACATTGATGTATAACATTTCAAGTTCCAGTTTAAGTGTTACTTATTACATATGTCTGACTCATCCAGACGTTTATGTATAACTGACAGTATTTTGCCGAAAACAATAGAAAAGTTAGTAGTGATGTAGTCCTGTATGCTATATACTTTTAAACTGTGCCAAGATCCTTTCTATAAAGAACTTACAGTCCTGCTAAAGTCCGATAAATACGTAAGTGATTAATAATAAAACTATTTTTAATCGGTAAATGGAAGAATTTTCAAATATCTCAAGACGAGAGACTAATTCTCCTCTTACCACTTACACACAATGGTAAATCATAACCATTTCAGTGTTATTAGTAAAATAAAACAAATGTTCCAGTTATTTTATGCTATTAAATGACATACTATGTAATATGACAAAATTATTTATAATTAATTATGATTTCTCTTAATGACTATTAATTGAAACATTCCAGTAAAATTGTGAGAAACAAAACTATATCTTAATAAACTACGAAGTGTAGATTCTGGTTACATGGTTTAATTTTTTAGTTGTATATTTCTTCTTTTTAATTTATTTAAGCGTATACTTTTATTACATTACTGTTCAATACATTACCAATGCATAATATGGAATTAATAAAATAGTCTACTAATTGTGTTTTTTATATTTCTAAGGCAGTGATGTAAAGGTGACAGTTATGGCTGCCCTTTCGTTACGTCACGGTTGGACGCCACCACTCATCGCCCGTCTGTCTAATCTACAGACGGTAGCCGGCCATATAGCCACAGCGATTTGCTTTACTGGTCACAGACCGCAGAAGGTTTCGGTTTTAGATTGTTGACTGAAATGCTTTGAGCAAAGCAAACCAAACAGACTTCATGTTCACGTGTGTTACTTCCATCGAATCGATGATTATTTCACGTGATGTTTTTTCAGCCTCTTCATTTTTCTATTCTACGAAACAGTCCAGTCAATCTGGCACTTTTACATCGGTCTACCTTAGTATGGATAACTGAATTTCGTGTACATCCTAGCGGTGGAATAGAGACTTCGATTAAGTAGGAAACTCTAAGACAGAGGTCCTTACTGGGATTTAATGAAGAGCCTAATTACTTTAAAATAATCCAAGGACCTGACTTACATATATTTTTTTTCTGAGATACACGCATATCAGGATAAACCTACAATGTTAATTCACACATAGATTGTTTATAGGACTTTAAAACACACATTTAAACCTTTATGTATATTTTAAAAATTTACAAAACTCATAACATTTTTTTATTTATTAGGGAACAAACAAAACATCCTTTATATTAAAAATGAAAAATTGCCTATATTAAATAGGCGGAGTTTTACATTTATATGTATAGTTTGAATAGCTTGTATTTGTTTTTTTTTTTTAATTTTAGTAGTGTTACAAATCAAAATATTTGAAAAGATTATATAAAAGTTTTATTTTAAAGTAGTATATAACAAATTTTGAAGTTAATTGACGGTATTAGAGTTAACACGCCACGGTAGTTGGGAAATGGACACCGTGGTTATCTACAAGGCAGTAAGGGTTACTACATGGGACAGTTTTTGGTGTTGTACTGAACTGTTTTGAAGACATAACGCTGGAAATCATAGATAACAAGAAACACACTACAGGAATATAATCACAAAATGATATTTCCTTTTCAATTATTGTAAAATATTGTTAGTTGTGATTTAACTACGCTCTAAAACCACATAGAGTTTTATTAAGAAGGATGAACATAATAAGTTAATAACATTGAAATTATGATCGGTAATTGCGCTGTTAAATTCACTGATACCAGAACAGAAATATAATTTAACCCTATATAAGGACAATGATCCTGTGGTCAGGAATCGATTCATCACTTGGGCTATGCCATTAAAAAATCAAATACGGCCAGATCAAATCAGATTGCCTCTACCTTTAACATAAATTGGATATACCTCATGTTATTCACTCTCATCGTCATTGTCAAAGTATTTTTGCTCACTGTTTAAGCTTTATTCATAATTTTTCTTAAAAGATCAGGCTTCTGTAATCTAAACAAAATTTTACGCTGTCTCCAGAGGCTAGCAGTGCATTTCATTAAGTTAAAAGAAGATGTAGCTGCTACAACTAGAGTACCTATCCAGGATAGAATACCATTTACAGCAGAAACGGACATATATGAAAGTGTGACCGACTCTACACTGTCACAAACAAGACTCCCTGTTCCTTCTTTGTCAGTAACAGTTTCAAAATCTGAATGAAAGCAATTTTCTGTTGAAAAAGAGGCGTAGGCAACTGTAGATTGTCTAAGGAATGGCGACACTTTCTTGTCGGTCGACCCAATGCTCATAACTTATCAAAAATCCATTGCTTTTGTGTTTGATCATACAAGGTCGGAAGAAATAAAGAATTAAATGATTCAACGTTAGCACTTCTTATTTTAAATGTTGTATCGTTTATCACACAGGAAAAGAAAACGGAGTTGTTAACACCATGTCATGATTATATGGTTCCATTCAAGGCAGGCCTATAATCGTCAAGAAATACATAAGAACCTTTTCCAGCGTGGAGCAACAAGACTTTATCACTGTATAAAAAAAAACAAGTTGTATCCTGCGCAGAGTATGTGCAGAGTTGAAACATAGGTTTTGCAGCTACAAGGGGAATCTATTAAAGGCAACATCATCATTTGACAGATTAAATATAGATTTTAAAGGACCTCTGCTCAGTGTCAATCAAAACAAATTCATGTTCACTATTGTTGATAAATATTTTCGCTATCCATTTGCATTTCCATTCTGAGATATACCGTTATCAACAATCAAGTGAACCCTTCAATCTTGGAATGTATTCTTTTATCCATTCAGACCATGAAACGGGACTGATCTCGCAAGAACTGAATTAATGTCTTGAAATTCATGAGATAGCGTCGTTATTCTTCAGTGTACAGTTCCAGAGGCAACGGTCAACTTGAAAAGTATAATAGTAAAGTTTGAAAAACCATAACAGTTGCCCATTAACAGAGCCAAGATTTTCCAACCAAACGCTAGGAATCAATAGTTCTACCAGAAGCCCTCCACTTGTTTAGATCCCTTTTTTGTACATATACGAATACTACTTCACATGAGTTGATGTTGAAAAATCCAAGGAGATCTCACTATGGTAATTGAGTTCTATCATGGTTGGCCCTGTTCCCATTTAGAATCACTCTGATCTAGCAAATTTTACCATTTAGTGGAATAAGTTTACCTCAACCAAGCGAGTCGACCTGGCTATGCACACGTCAAATTCTCAGACAGGCTGGATAAAGCAGTATCAATCAGACATTTAGCTACAGCACCAGAACCCGACTTCCATGGAAATCAAGATCCAGTCAGTTATTCACGGAACTCAGTTGATGAAGCAACTCCTGATATACATGAATCACCGGTTTGCGACAGAGATAAAATCACCATTTTATACAGGTATGTCAAATAAGACTACTTATTCACCAAAAGGCAGACATTCTTTGCATACAACTAGCAGTCCCCGACCATGGCTTTCTCGCGGATACCGCCACGGTACCTGCAGGACTATGTCACAAAATGAAGCTGGGGAAATAACACAATATTTTACATAGCCTTACTCATGTGTTCTTTGTTATAGTCTACATTTATTATCAGTTTCCTTGCTTTATTGTTTACATTTAACTACTGTTTAATACTAAAGCTGTTTCATTCATCAGAACAATGATACCTGTACATTTACTAGCAGATATACATAAAGCCTTTATCGATATGTGTGCTGAGAGGTAGTCATATATTAAAATACAAGGGTTATTCCAAAAATAAGGTCCGTACTACGCTGTACTGATATTTTTATTTGAAGAACTTATTTACTTGCTTGTCTAGGGTAGAGAATGAAACTCAAGTCAATTATCATACACTAATTGTTCCATCCAACCACTGTCATATACTCTCAATCGAGAATAGTTAGCCCCATTTACCTCATTTCTAATTACCATTAAATTAAGTAAGGAGCCAATATATTCCCGATCGTATTCCCGCAATACACAAAAGTGAATCGATATTTTCTATCATTAATACTTTTCTCCGGTTGTTGTAGAATCATTGGGTAAAAGAAATTTTTAGATTTGAAGTTGTCTTGCCACTCGGCATCTTTAATATATATTAAACAAGTATAGTATTCAGGGGGAAAATTTTTCTACTTCTTCAAAGTTACCAAAAGCTTGTGTTTGCTGTCTTCATTTACAATGGCTAGCTTCTAACTAATATTTATTACAATACAATATTTAAAGCTTAATTCTTATGTCTATATGCGAAAGATTACTTCCCCCATTCATTTCCCTCCAAGCATGTTGTTTTTGAAACTATACATTTTTGGAGGAAAAATATATAAGAAGCAGTTTACTATGCATCTAAAGTCTAACATACTTAAAAAATTTCCCATGTGCCCGAAAATTACACAGCCATTTCTTAAATCTGAAATATAATTTTCTTAAAGTTCTTTTTTAACTTTTTTTGTTAAGCTTTGAAATTTAATTTACTTTTTAGGCTGTCCTTACGTGTAATCAAAAACTTACTTAAACTAGAATTTATATACATTTATAAACTTTGAAATATAAATCATAAAAGTAATTCAATTCTAAATTATATTGTACTAACTTTAAAATCACAATATTTGTATTTGATAAAATATCTTGCTGTTTACTTTTGTTAATTTTAAGTTTAAGTGTCAGTAAAGTAGTATTGGCAACACTGTTTATAAGCGTCTTGATCATACTGAAATTGCCGATCCGGTGTGCACTGCCACTCTGTAGTCTGTCTGTAGTCATTACACAATGACATCAGGTTGACGTCATATTCTCTCTTATTCAGTTCAGTTCAGTTCAGTCGTTCGGGGTTTAGTCATCAACACAAGTTACTAAGTGAGTAGTGTTTTGTTGTTGTTAGATAACTGTCTTTTCAAATTTTATTGCTATTAACATCTCAGAAAGTTTTTATATTTTTAAATATCAGGATTAATTATCCTAAAGAGCGTGTTTGTTGTTGGGATTTGTATAAAATGTATAATTGGGATTTATAACAAGTCACTGCATAGTTTCTGTTTTGTATTACAACAAATAGCCTAATACATCAACTAGAATTTACTTGTAACCATGTCAGAGTATGATGAGATCGTGAAAGGTCCATTGAAGTTAAAATCTGGTGGTGTACAGAAAAGTAAAAAGAAAAATAAGCACAACAAAAAACTGTTAGAGCAAGTGTCTAATGATGCGGAATCAGCCAAGGAAGACAAAGTTGAAGTGACAGCAACCAAAGCAGAAATAGCTTTTCAAAAAATGCAAGAAAAGATGCAAAAGGAAAGAATTTTACAGAAAGCCTCTATGACTCACAAACAAAGAGTGGAAGAATTCAACAGACATCTGGATAGCCTCACTGAACACTTTGATATTCCTAAAGTCAGCTGGACAAAATAAAAGTTTATTTTTATATTTTGGACTTTTTTAATCAGCCAAAAATTATTAAGAAATTTTGTGATTATGTATTCTAATAGACTATAAACTTTATTGTGACTATAAACACAGAGGTGTGGGATGACAACAGTGTTTACTCAGGTATAGTGTGGGCTGCAATATAGTAAGATGCCACCACCACAATCATATTAGGGTAGGTAGGCTACTAAATCGTGATTAGAAATACCTAAACTCAAATACAAAACTATTCTCATTATAGTTATTGACAATTAATTATTGTCAGCACGTATTAATGTATTGAATAATGATGTTCAAAATTAATTTAATCAAAGTAAAATTGTTTGCATAGTATTTGAGTAATGGTCGCGAGGGGTAGGGTCCAATAAGCGGACCCCGGTATTTATTTACAATACCGTGACCATGAAAAATGGACTTTTTTTTTTCATGGGTTGGGCATTTTATAGCCAAGTATTATTATCACAGGTGCATATATAAACTGGGGGGAAAGTATATCATTGTATTATATTGATGCCTTTTCGGCCATTATTGCATTAAGGATGGAAAATAACCGACAAAATTTTGTCGAACAACACTTGGAGGGTTAAGGATCAGGGGCATCACGTGATCTGG
This sequence comes from Homalodisca vitripennis, assembly GCF_021130785.1. Taxonomy (NCBI): domain Eukaryota; kingdom Metazoa; phylum Arthropoda; class Insecta; order Hemiptera; family Cicadellidae; genus Homalodisca; species Homalodisca vitripennis. The sequence goes on along the minus strand of NW_025778396.1, from coordinate 40,433 downwards.
GATTCGACTTTTGCAAGCTCGAGTTAATTTTTGTTTCTAAAAGAGCAAGCAGTGCGCAGCACTGCGCAGCGGGCAGGCATCGTTGACAGGATTAACGTCATCATTTCAGTAAAATTGCCAGAGGTACTGTCAAAAACAGAGTTTTCAGAGGATTTCAAAAAATCGTAACTCCTTTGATTTTCGTTGCCGACGAATTTTTTCTTCACTATTGTTTTCAGGAAAAATTGTAGTTTTCAGGAAAAAAAAATTAACATACCTTTCCATGGTCACGATTTTGTAAACTGATACCGCGGACCCGGTTTTTTATATCGAAATTGGCAAACGATATTACTTTAATCATAACCATCGATATAATCAATCGATACTGATTAATTATTTTTAACAATTAACTTAAATAATCTATATGAACAGCTGTAAACACTTTTAAATAATACAATTAAGGTAATATTTTAAATTTCACATAAGTAACATTGTGTATTAAAAATGGCTGTCAATCTTAGGAAGCTTCACGAAATTGCTTTAAAAGACGATAAAACATGTTTTTTATGGCTTCAGAATGTTGGGTTAGTACCTAAGAATCCATTATGTGATATTTGTGGAAAGGTAACAAATGTAAACTGTCAGAGGAGCTAACATGGTTGTTACATCATTAACCCTTTGAATGCCACAAGGCAAAAAATTTAGTACAAAAGAAATGCACTAGCAACTATTGCAAGTCATATGCGAAAAATGCCAGGGAATAATAAGAAATATTACCGGGCTTCCGGAAAAAGGAATATATTTTTTTTTATTTTTCATACTATTTTTATGAAAGAGGTATCAAAATGTTTGTAAAAAATTGTATTACAATAAAATGTTACAAAAACAAATGAAACAACATAAAATAATATTAGTTTTGGCATGTCAAAACCAAAAAAATGTATAAAGCAATTTTTTATTTTTTAGTTTTTATTTTTTTTTTGACAAATTAATAAGAAAACAATTTTACCATGGGAAGAATTTTTTTAATATTCTTTATTATAACATTGTTAATGTGAAAAAAAATAATGGTTGACTTTTTTTATATAATTACTATAGTTACATAACAATGCTTGAAATTATGTACATAATGAAAAAATCATTTTTCAGTACCGGTAACACAACACTAAAACAAAAATAATTAATGCATTACTTACATTTAACCTTTGGTTCTAAAGTATATCTTAATATATGGTCTTCATATTTTCCCAAAAAATATGTACACACACACACACACACACACACGCTCGCGTGCACACGCGCACGCACGCACGGGAGATATCAATTTAACAAAATCATTTTAGAGATCCTAACCTCAAAATGATGTATACACACCCATGTGACCGAACGTATTATTTTAGATATTACGCATAGCCTACTATACGTAGCGAGTTGTTTACGCGCGCCAACGATGTTACGCGCCCGGTTGATCACCCCGCCAGCTGTTGTTGCTTCTATTATTCTGTGTTTTTTTATCTTCACTAATATAAAGTATTATGTGAACTATTATTTATCTATTGCAGGATAGTTAACAAATAAAACAATATTGGTCGTGAAAAGAATTCATGAAAAATAAAGCGTTAAAAAAATTACGATAACAGACGGCGACGACGGATCGTCACCGTGGCACTTTTCGCAAGGGTTTTTGGCGACGATGTATCATCGCCGTGGCAACGCAAAGGGTTTAAATTCACATTTTAATTTAAAACATATGATTGTTATTACTTTTATATCGATTGATAGTCTATGATTCGATATGCAAATATTAGGTATCGATGATTATATTCTTCGATATAAAAAACCCGGGGTCCGCTTATTGGACCCTACCCGTCGCAAGTACAATGGTGATGTCCATGTGTTTTTTGTGACACAAACTGTCAGACACATGTATCCTTCAAAATAGTAAAATGTAAATAAAGTCACTTGTTTTTTACATTAAAAAGATATACATAGTCTAGTTTTTTATTTAGCATTAAATCATTCCTTTTTAGGGCTACAGTATAATAAGAGGCCATCACCACAATAGAATCTGAAAAAAACATAGGCTATTCTTAAAAACAGTAAAAAGTAACTAAATGTTCTGTTTTGTTTGTTACATTTTATAGATACACAATGTAGATAGTTTTTATATAAAGTAGCCTAATTCGTGTCAACATTTTTGTTTCTATAGTTTAGATAATTATAAATATGACTCTATTATGGTGGTGGCCTCTTATTATACTGCAGCCGTTTTTAGATAACTATAAAAACCACTGAACGATACTTTAATTTGAAATACCTATTAAGTAATTTGGTTAGAAATTTTTGTTTTAGTTATTTAGGTAATCATGAATATCGATTGTGGTTGTGGCCGCTTATTATACTGCAGTTAAAGTGTGTGGTATTGATAGTCCAATTAAGTTTATGAGTGAATTTAACGCCAGAGTTTCCAATCATAATTTTAATATTGTTATCTATTCTGCTCATCCTCTTGAACAAAACTCACTACTTTGGTATTATCTGGAGGCCCCTTTTTTAGGTTAAGTTTTACCACGGACAAAAAAATTACATTATTAGAATGAACAGACTTTATTTGAACTACTTTGACAACTATATGTCATTATGATAATCAGTACTTGTTTTTTGCTTCCCAAACGGAAGTAAGGCTGCGTTATAATAAGCGTCCGACACTCGCATAATCGATAATATCAAATCATGAGTAGAACAATGTAAATACTGTCAGATATGTTTACCCTGTTGAGTAATTGTAAGTAACAAACAACTGCTCAAACTTAGAACAAAGTTGTATAATTTTCTATAATCTAAATGTATATATTTCTTTGACATATAAAATATAGCTTTACTATAAGATAATCTTAAAAGTCGATAACTTAATTCAGTTTGAAATTATTCTCCTAAATTAAAAACAGTACAATCTTGAATGTGCCTTATATCAATTGTTAAATATTTGTGATTATTTTTTTGGGAAGCTGCAATTATGGTGGCTGCTACCAAACAACATTGGAAAAATGAAAATAACCCTTGTTCACTAAGTAGTTATTCAGGAAGTCTAGTTCTTAAGCTGATTTTATAGCAATTTAAGCTGCAAAACGTGGTGAACAACTGCATATGTTACAGATGTTCTTACATATAAATACAAGTTAGCTAAATACTGTCCTATATTGAACCAGTTGATCTACTTTTAGTATATTTGAACTAACTATTTTAATCAATAATATTGTGTATTGTTTCAGATAAAACATACGTGGCTCAAAATGGAATTAAGAGAGCCAAAAAGAAAACGAGTTGGAAACCACATCAAACCTCAGCAACCATTTCCAATTCTGATAGAAAGTGAAAGTGGAATTCCAGCTGACAGTGACTTGTGGCCGGTTTATATTGGCAATTTCACCGGCGACTGTGTTATTATATGTAATCCAGAGGAAATGAAGTCTTTATATACTATGGTACTTATCCTGCTCTCTACTTCTTTGTCTGTTTCGTATAAATATATTAGTTTTATGTTCTTCTAGAAATATTAATTTGAAATAACTTTATCCTTTATTCCTAGTAATGGCGGTCGTGTGGTACTTACGCAACACCAACAATACCAGATGTCCAAGTAAATTACATGATTCACAATCCAATGTATGATTGGGTTAGTGATTATATTTTGCAGGTATTCTTAAGTCCACACCGTCTGATTCAATAGCTATTACTGTCGGAACTGTGGTTTTAATGTCAAATTGCAGATGTTCATAAAACCTTGTGCTTTCACATGGGAGCTTTGTATACAACTCTCTTATTAGATGGTATGGTTAAATTTTTTAATCATGATTCCTTCTTGTATACCATGTATAAGCAAAGGTTTATTTCACATATTGGTAAATCTTAAGATCAGCGACTACCGCTCCAATCGCCGTAATTTTTTGCATACTAACACAGGTTAACGTAATTTCACCGAAAAAAATAGTCCCGATTATCGCTAACATATAAAAACCAGTTTTTCGGCAGTACAATGTTGGCAATACAAAACACATAAATAACAAGATTTTCTACTATCAAACTAAAAACAATGGCCGACCATGGTCGTTTTGATGAGTTGACAGTAGTCACGTGACAAACAGGAAAGTTTCCGATTTGCCGGGCGGATCACGTGACCTATAGGACGGCTTCGATTGACCGCCAGACGTAAACAAACAAACCCACATGGACAAGGAATAATTAGTGAAGTTATTGAAATGGCGTGCGATGGTTCTTGTCACACGCTAAAAAGACCCTAGCTTGCCTATTCAAAACTCAGGTCACGGGATGCTTGCTCTTTTAGAAAAAAATTAACTCGAGCTTGCAAAGTCCAAGCCCAAATCACGCCATGACTGCTTACACACACAAAACTCAGAAAGAACTAACGCAGGCTGCATTTAAGGTTTCACTTTTTATAAAGGGTTAAAGTTTAAAGCTGCATTGTAAATAAGAACGCCTCTTGTAAATGTTTCAAGTCGTAAACAGAAGCCTAGATATTAGTGTCTCAATGCTAATGAATTGTTAAAAATATGATTCTGTCAATAATAATTGTTTATATAATATTTTAGTATAAACTCTCCCATAAGAAACTGTATATATTGAATATTTATTTACCCAAATCAAAATTTTGAGATTACAACATTTTTCCAATTTTGAATTGGGGAAATTTGTTTTATTAAGAACAAATTAATGAAAGCTATTTTGGGTTATAATATTAAAGTGGTTCTACAGCAGCAAATGTGTAAGTTAGCCTAAATTAATTAATCTGAATTTAATGTATTTACCCACAAATAGTATTGTTTATCAAATTCTCTAATGTTTACTGTCCTCTAACCATATTACCAATTTGTATTTATTTTATTTAACAAGAAAATTATAAAGTATTTTATTTATTTGATTGCAATGTTTTAGGGATTCTTCGGTAAAGGCTCATTGTCAAGAGGGTATCCTTCATTTGGACTAATAAAGAAAGGAATCCCACCAATCATAAAGGAAAGGCAATGGCAAAGACGAAAATCCTGGATTGATAAAATGAAGAAAAACTTAAGTGACACATTTAAACAAGTGAACGACATAACGAATACCTCTGGTGACGTATATGAGGGAGAAAAAAGTGGTGAACAAATCAAACTTGGCACAAATGATGTGTCTCCCATGGATGTTGATAGCACCATTAGTGAAAGTTGTGTTGTTAAAGAGTGTGATGTACAAAACAGTGATTCAGATGTAAAAGATAGTGACATTCCTGATAGTGATGCACACCCAGATAAATTGAAAGACATGAAAGTAAGAGATTGTGAAGTGACGGAATTTTGATTTTACAGATAAAGTTTTAGTTTTAGCTGATTCCGATGATGATGACATTGAAAAGGTTCTTCGAGATCCTCAGCCACACATAGAAGATGAGAAGATTAAAACTGTAGTAGAAACGTTAAATCTTACATTGGAGGAGGCTTTTTTTCTCAGTTACGCTCTTGGTTGCTTGCAAGTTATCGATCTGTCAGGTCAGACTATGAGCTTAAAAAAGATGTGGCACACATTTTGTCAAATAAAACAAGACTTTATTGAATCTTATGTTGCCTACCACCACTTTCGGGCCAAAGGTTGGGTTGTCAAATCAGGATTCAAGTTTGGAGGAAACTTTTGTAAGTGTATTATTTCTATATACTTTGTAGGTATATCAATTGGCTTTTTAAATGCCAAAGTTATAATATAAAAACTTTCAGTACAGTCATATTGAAACATAAAAAGGCTAAACGGAAATTACATTTTGTTTTGAACCTTTTCCCAAAATAGCAGGCACTTTTTGGTGATTTTGTAAGGGTTTTGTATTTTAATCACTGCTCATTATTTTTTAAGGTACAAACGTTTTAAAAACATCAATATCTTTATAAATAAATGTAGTTTCCCCAAAAAATATTAAATATTGAATCATTTCAGTGTATTTTTATTTTTTTACTGATTAACATAAAAATCTTAGTAAAGAATAAATTTTTCTCAAATGTATAGCACCCTCTCAGGTAATATGAAAGTTTTTAGAATAATTCTAAAATATACAAAAGTTTGCTTATATATCTGAATTAAAAATAAAAAAAATATTTAGGTAAAATAAGTTTATTGGTACTTTTGAATAATATATCTATAAAAAACTACAAAATCTGAAAAAAGTTTGTATAGCACTATTATGTATACCATTGTGACATTTTGGAATCTATTGGATGAACAAATATTTTTTTCTAAGAGATAAATATATGTAGAAGAGAAAAGTATGATATTTATAGAATTGTACATTGTATAAGATATTTTTATATGGCAACAAACTTTTTTTAAAGTTTTACAAAAGTCAAAATTGTGAAATAAATTCCTAACATTTTTAGCTAACAATTTTCTTTTCATCTAGAAATTATTTATAATGATAGTACATTTATTGAAGTTTACAAAGTACAACAATGTATTTTTATCTCTATTATTTTTTTGTTAAAAAATTAAAAACAAGCGATGGTCATGGAAATAAAACGCTAATACCTTCAGAAAAAGTAAAAAAAATGTACTGTCTAAAATACATGAATATGCTTTTATAATAAATACATTAAAGTTCAAATTAACACTCATTATGGAATAACTATAAATTGTCTACAAAATAATAAAACACTGAACCTACGTGAACATAGGCTTACTTTCAGTTTCACAAAAATCCAACCTATTCACTAAAACTTAACCTAACCTCTACATTTTTCACTTCATTAATTAAAAAAAAAACACTAAACAAACTTTTATTTATACACACTAAATAACGAAAAATCTAAAATATCCCAATAAATAGCAAGCAATAAACTAATACCGGCGTTGGCGTAATAACAACACAGAAATCAACATGGCAACCAAGCGATGCGTTGTTCTTCTCTACTGGCTTAGTCGGTGATTGTGCAAACAGAACAAAAATAAAATACTAGTTCATAGTCTTCGTTGACGATACTGTTGCTTAGAGCAATTCGTCTTCTTTGTTTTGATATGATTTTCACTATTTCCAGACAACGATAAAGTTACAAAAATAATAAAATTTAATGAAGCTATTTTCGACGCATTAGGCATTTTGGGATTTTACAAAACACGAGTTTTTCAAACGCTTATTTTATAAACATTTATTTTCCTACTGGTAATTGAAAAGATGTTTCTGAAAGCCAAGAATACAATGTTTTCAATGACAACACTTACGATCGTGTAGAACGTAAACTCACGATAGGGAATTTTGACAAACATACGGTAATTTTAGCGTGTTCGGAAATTACGCAAACAAACGGCAATCGGAAATGTGAACATCCAAGTTTAGAATTTTATAATGAAAGATTTAACGTAATTATAGAACGTTTTATGAGATAATATGAAACCTTGGATCTTTATCTTTAGATTTACGTATGTTTTACTTCAAACAAAGTAAAAATAGGCTTGCTGTGAGAGATCATATTACGACATAGTTAATGCGTCGAAAATAGCTTAGTGCCATTTTGAAACTTTAGTTAATGCGTCGATAATCGCTTAAAGCCTGTAAAATATAAGGTATTTTCTAGTATATGTTTTGCCATTTCTTACAATCTGAAGTAATGTTAGAAATGTTCTGTCATTGTATATAATTATATATATATATACAATATTATAGGACAATGAATCACTTTTCTATTAGGTATTTTCCACGTTAGGTATTGGACATGTTTGATGTATGTTCATAACAATCAATCTTTGTTGATTCAAATCCTGTTTATGTTTAATTTTAATATTGTTAAATATCTCAGCAGTTTCACTCTCCAAGTCTTGTTAAATACTTATTTACACATCTGGAATAAAACAACAAGCTTATTAGAACCATGCAAACAAAACCAGTAAGATAAAATGTAATGATTTTTGTAAAAATATAATTGGCTGAGCGCTAGCGAACCCTATCACCCAAGCGGCTGAAAAATTTAATTTCATTGTAATTTTGCACGAGGTTCCAATTCTGTATGAGGAACATCGAGTTTGATGATGGTGAATATCCCTCCATTTGATGTAGCTGAGCATCAATAAGCCTATAAATCAGGTTGATATCTCAATAATGGTTTGACTTACATACTTAAAATTCTGTATATTTTCTTTAGCTATCACCAAAAGTTCTTGTGAAATTCCACTGAACTATCCGTTTATCTTCTTGTGTCTCTGTTTTCTGCTGTATATCTCAAAAATAAATGAAGCTGTAAACTTGAAATTTTCATGTAGCATCATTTCTACTTAGACAACGTCAGATCATTTGAGATAATGGCTAGGATATCTCGAAAATGATGTGATAATGATAAATACTTTGTGTCATACATCATGTACAAGCATTGACATAGTTATGTATTAAGTTTATTACTGCAAGCCATATAAACATTCTTTCATCTGTAGACCTTAAATTTTGTATGAAACTTAATTTTTCTGCATAGACAAGAATCAGTTGAATTAAATATGCTTGTCTATCCATGTGGTTTAAAATTCAATGAAGGTGCTGTCTATCCATGTGATTTAACTGAGCGTCATCACTCAGCAGGCTGTCAGATTTAATGTTCAGTCTGCCAGGGGACGTAAGACATTTTTCTGTTAGTCCGCAGGACATTACAGGAATAAAATAGCCAGACTTATTTTGCACGCAACTATAGCGAAGCCTATTACATAACACATAGCATGGTGTACTGGTATCTTGTTTTATATGTTACTTACAAATCCAATACTACTTATTTGACTAATTAGATTAATCCAGAAATATTTTATAAGTTTATTGTTGGTTATATACATACTCTAGCTAAGTACAAACATAATTCTAAAGATTGGATTTTGATCTTTAGGTTTTGGCTTTTTTTTCTTTCTCCTTGGACTCCTACATTCAAATTACAATATCGTCACTTATTTTCTTCAACAAAATTAACGGACTTTGTCTGGTAATTAATGATTTAATTCACAAGAATAACAATATTCTGCAAAAATTATGCAATATTCGGTGATGTATGATGATTGTGTATTTTACTGGTTCAATATTATCAATTGCATATTTAGATCTTTTGGATTGTATCATTCACAGCATTTTAATTGATGATTGGGGAATGAGTTGCATTGTTGTCAATGCATGGATATCTTTTTGAGCTAAATGCTTACGAGACCAGAAAAAATTTGTACTATTTCCTGATACAACAATGAACCAGTACATACTTGTGCATAGGCACGTAGTGAGAACCATTGAAGAAATGTGTAATTGTCCCTCCAAAAATCGACTTTATCCTGTTGATGGTGTAAATATATTGAAATGTAGGTGGTTACTTTAAAGTGACATGTTTTTTATGGTAATGAAGAAAGTAATATTTTAAGGACTATTTGTTTAAGCCCTCCTTAGTACTTCTTGATTGGTTCAGAATGTTTTAAGTTACTACATAGTTAGGTCAAATGTGCTTAGTTAGCATTCAGTTGTCACCGTATCGGTGCTGGGACGACTCCGAGAGGCTTTCGCCTATTCCGGAGTGCACAAGAGTGCGCCCCCTTCCCCCCGCCGGAACTTCTAACCGCTTGCGCGGCAGCGTGTTAAAACGGTGGGAAGTGCAACTTTTGCTTCCATCATACCAGTGCAATGGCATGTGGTCCGGCAGTTTGCGTTCCGGCGCCCCCCTACCAGCTCACAGGGACTTGTGAGATACGCTCCCACCGGGCGTTCCATGGGGACCCTCCTGGGCCCGGCACGGTGTTAGAACCACTGCCACTACGAGTCCAACCTCAGTCCCCCGAACTCCGAAAAAAACAGAGGTTTTTATTCCGATACGACAGGGTAAGCAGTAAAATATAGTTAATGTTGAACTTTCATAGGAAAGAAGTGTTTACTGATTTATGTCTTTGTTTCCAGTGTTGTACAAACAAGGGCCTCCATTTTTTCATGCTTCTTACGTAGTTCTTGTGGAGAGAGTTGATAGCCAGCTGAATAGATACAATGATTCTCTTACTTGGACAAAGCTGCATGGTCTGAACAGGCTGGCAGAGAACTCTGGCAAAGTAAGTAATATCTCAAATTTTTGTTGATTTTAACTCTAAGACTGTTTTATGTATTTAGTATAATTTACAAAACAATGGAATCATTTATGACAGACTCATCAAGATTTGGATAAATTCCCAAGATTTAATGAGGCACTCCACATGATGCTTTACTAAGCTAAGCTACTAAACTTGTTTGGTTGAATTATCTCATCCTTTCATCTGGTCCTGCAATCTGGGACATTGGGGGTCAAAGCACTTTATCGGGCCCGATTTTATCCTCCCTCCAAATGACTAAGCTCAGCCAAAATGTGTAAAAATACTCTGGTTCAACAAAGAGATATTCTCAGGGCATATCAACTCAGCATGAAACAACTCCTTTCATTCCTAGATCTTTAAAGAACATCCAAATTATATGGCATAAAAATGACAACCACTTTGACTTATGAAGAACATGGCAAATCATACTTATTATGCTTTAAGGACTTATCAAGTTGAAATGGGATATTGGTATAATGCCACACCTTTTCGAAAATGATCACAATTTTAGCTTTGTATAGTTTTCAAATTAAAATTAGGATACAGATGTGACTGCTGCTGCTTCTGGTGGAAACTTAGTGGAGATTTTCAAAATAAGTGAAAATCTTCCTGTTTCTACTTTTTAAAACTAAAACTAAAAATCTTGAATAATTACTAGAGCTTAACCATGTCGCCGAAAAATTAGAAAATTCTATTAGTTAAGTCAAGGAGGAAGCTGAAGGCAATTTTGCTACACAGAAATAAAAAAGAACTTTGAAAAATACCAGTTAAAAATTGATCAAACTTCCAATTCCTAGTTGATACTTTTAACGGAAAAGGTGTTAAAATAATAAAAAAATACATTTCTTAACCTCTGTGATGCAAGATAATTATCATTTTATAATGTACTAGCGGGCCCGGCGCGCTTTGCTGCGCATTTCAATAATTTTTTGCAAAAGTTGCCCCGCGGCTTCGCACGCAATTTCCCGTTGAAAACAGTACACTATATTCACTTATTCTTTTTCTATCACATTCTAAACATTGCTGAGATAATTGATAGTCGTTCCATCGTGAGCCTCTTGGGCGTATTATGAAGGTATGTACCATATTCCTGCCTCTATCTAGCTGTTACCCACGGCTTCGCACGCAAATCTTAAGAACCGAAGTCCTTATATTACTTAGTAAATTTTTTTTTTTACTATAATAAATTTTAGATTAAATTAGTTATATCTCCGATGCCACGATTGAGCTTGCTTTGTTGTCTCGATCGAGAGAATATGTACACACGGAGTTTTGAGAACCATACTTCTGTCAAAAAAAAACAACTAAGGTTGATTTTATAACATTCTTTATATTTGTAGCCAACGTAAGATAGTAATTATGATATCTGCATTACTCTTCTGATCAAGCATGAGCATGGTTTATATTAAATAAATATTGCAGTTAAAGGTGAATTTTTACGTCAAATTTGAATTGTATTATCTGGATAGTAAAGTCTATGTTTAACAGTGATTGCAAAAACAGTTTAAACAAAATTTGTCGTTTCTCTTAAGCTTACTCTATGCTTTAAAACTATAAGTGTAATATATGTTTACAAAGAACAGCTGATTAAAAATTTGAAAAGACGTTTAACATATGTTTGCTGCAATGCATTTCTTATGGGTATTTCTGTAACCAGTGGGGCGGAATCCTGAATTGGGAAAGGGATGGGCATAGCTTATAAACCTTCTCCGTGGAAAAATACATATACGTACAAATTTTCATCATTATCGGTCCAATAGTTCACGATTCCATAAAGGACAAACATACAAACATTCATTTTTATATATATAGATTAATGTAGGCTAGATAACTATAATTTCTACATTATTTGTTTCGTGGACAATGAGTTTTCTTCCAAATTAACATCAACATTGGTTTTATATGTATGTCAGTTACTATGTACAGAGATTAATGTGAAAAATACTGCTGTTTTATATATACATCAACAGCTAATTGAATCAGCTGATTTATTTCTCATAATCTTCTGAATTAGTGCTTCCAGTTGTCAGTGTATAAAGGAATCTTTCTTACATGTTACTTCATGAACAATACACATACTAAAAACCATTTATCTGCATGATGAAACGAAAGCATTGCATAGTGAGGTGATATCACTAGGGTTAAGCATTAAATGCTTATGATTTCTTCATGATACTCAGGTAATGAGCTTTGTGTATTTTTCAGGACATAATCACTTGTCAGGTGGTTTTCCCTGACAGTCTTGCACCAGAAGATCTAATTACACCAAAATCACTAGCCAAGTTCCAAGTCAATGAATTACTGACAAAAAGATGGATCTCTTCTCAAGAAAGAGTTGAAAAAGAATTCTCTTAGTCGATCGATTACAAGAAAATGTTAAACATAATTCTAATATAAATATTTGTATGTTTATTACTCCTGGTTGATCGAATATAAGAAAATGAACATAATTCTAATAAAAATATTTGTATGTTTATATCTTCTTTTATTCACCCATGTTGTCTTACTGGCGATACCTTTACATAAATTATAGGACACCTGGGTCTGCTTTATTAACTTGTTTATTCCCAAGAATCATGTTTATACTGGCAGGTCTGGAAACTGAATCACAGATTATCGGATTGTCTTACTTGATATTCACCGTCTTGTGCCTTGGCGTTTCTTATGTCTTTTTGAGTTTATTTTATTTTTGAAAAAGCGTGAATCAAGTATGTCCCGAGTAATCCAGGTATTACTCTTCTCTTTATTACGCTCTTTAAAATTTTTGAATGAGCAAGTAAAATTTTAAGTACTGAGAAATAGTCGAAAATCTGCGATAAAGGCACCTCCACCTGCTCAAAGGAATCCAGAAATTTCCATGAGTTAAATAGTCGAAAATGGGCGATAAAGGCACCTCCACCTGCTCAAAGGAATCCAGAAATTTCCATGATTCTTTCATTAGAAATGTCTTGAAAAAGATCTGTTTGCCGATTTTAGATCCCTTTTTTTTTATAGATGGAGGTTAAAATTTTGGATTATAATATAATATTTTGGCTTTCTATGCGTAGTGGTCTAAAATGGCTGTACTCAATACTGATACTCAAGTAGTCACTTGAGTATCAGTTCACAGGATATTAGGCCGAAAGAAATGAAAATATCCTGTAGTTGCTGGGTAAGAGGGTTTTTGTGGTCTAGCACATCAATGTTGAAGATGAGAATGTGTCCCAAAGAATTTTGAGATGTAGATTTCCTTCAGAGTTATATATTGCACTAATCAAGAATCAAGAATTTTATTGCCATTGACAATTTACATTGAATAGGCAAAGTCAACCTAGTTTGTAGTTATATAAATATTGCAAGAATAATAACGAGAAAGTACAGAATGAGAATCATTATAAATATAACTATTACGAAACAGTTAACCTAGACATCCCTTTGATAGTTTATAGATATATATAAAAAAGAGAGAAAAAAAAAAAAATTATTATAATAGTAACAATAAAATATAAAATTCAATCTTAGGCACAGTAAATTAAGTTATTTAGTTAAAATTGAACATCTATGTTACAATTTAAAAATTCATTTATACTATAAAATGGGTTTTGAAGAAGCCAATTGTATATTTTATGTTTAAAAGGTCTAAAACTAACAGACTTTGCACCATCAGGCAGCCTATTGAAAAAATTAATACAATTTAGCTTGAAAGAGGTGCCAGTTTTAGCCAGTCTATGAGGAAGTATATTGAGTTTATTCCCCCCTCTAGTGTTATAATGATGAATATTATTCCTAATTGGAAAATTCTGTAGGTTTGATTTAGTGTATAATAGTACTTGAAAAATATACAAATTGACAACGGTGGGAATCTTAAGTTCAATGAAAAGTGGCTTACAGTGATCTAGTGAACCAACTCCTGCAATATTACGAACTACCTTTTTCTGTAATAAAAGAATATTATTTATATGGGGAGAATGGCCCCAAGCTAGTATACCATATAGTATATGTGATTGAAACAGACCGAAATATGACATTCTTAAATATTCTAAGCTTACAAAGTTTTTCAATTTCCATAGTAGATAATTAACTCTTGATATTTTTTTACAAACTGTTTCGATATGCAGGGACCATTGTAACTTAGAATCTATATAAAATCCCAGAAGCTTAACAGATTCCAGATTAATTTCTTGTTTAAGGCTTAAAGTTAGGTATTGTGTTTTTTCAGGATTAGAAGATAATTTATTAGAAGAAAACCAGGAAAGAGCCTGCTCTTCTGCTAGTTCAGTAATCTGTTTTAAGTAATTAAGATCGTTGTGACGGGCCACTAAAGTGGTGTCATCAGCATAAATAATGGAATGAACATTTAAATTTTGAGGTAGATCATTTATATATACTAGAAAAAAGAAAGGTCCGAGAACTGAGCCTTGAGGCACGCCTTTCTCGACAGGCTTTACAGTTGAACATTTATTTTTTATTGAAACAAATTGACTCCTACTGAATAGATAAGATTGAATTATTTTTAAGGAGTTATCCTCGATGCCATAAAATTTGAGTTTATTTAGCAGAATATTAAATGGAACGCTATCAAACGCTTTAGTAAGGTCACATAAAACTATAGAAACTGACTCTTTTTTTTTCAAAAGCGTCCAAAGATAAATCAATTAAATTAAGTACTGCAGAGGTGGTAGATTTACCCTGCCGAAAACCATGTTGATTTGTGGAAGGTAAATTATTTGATTCAAAAAAATAACTAAGCTGGTTGTACATTAGTGATTCAAATATTTTTGAAAATATAGGAATAATTGAAATAGGTCTGTAATTTTGGGGCAAGTTTTTATCTCCTTTTTTGTAAACTGGGGTTATTTTTGAAATTTGAGCGAGGGTGCAAAATATCCCTCACACAGGCATTTGTTGAAAACAAAAGCAAGTGGTTCACTAATCAGATGAATTGTTTGTTTAATGATAGAATTAGAAAGCCAATAATAATCTGTTGATTTTGAATTTGAGAATTTTGAAACCACTTTTATTACATCAGATGAAGATATTTCTGACCAAGTGAACGACAGTTGATTTCCTGCCGTATTTCCCAATAGTTGTTCTGGATTGTTGGGGCTTTGATCTATTCTGTTAGATAACTGATTAATAGAGTCCAGAAAAAAAGTATTTAATTCATCTGGATCAAGATTGACCTCACTACTATGGGTTGGAGAATATTCATTGCTGATCACCTTCCACGCTGCCTTGCAGGGGTTAGTGGAATTTCCAATATACTCCTCAACTGCTAATCTTTTTGCTTGCTCCAATTCTTTATGGTAAATTCTTTTTTGCTGTAAGTAAATGTTATAGGCAGTCTGATAGTGCTCAGACCCCCGCTTAAGTGAATTTTTGTAAATTGTATAGAGAGTTAACATTTTAGTTTTTGTTTCTCTCAAGGCAGGAGTATACCAATCTACCAGTTTAGACCCTTTAGAGCTAGTTTTGTTAGAAATTTTAATTAAAGGAGAGCAAAAGTGCCATAGATTTACATAGGTCTTAAAAAAATTGTCAAATAGAGTTTGTACATTAATTTTGTTCAGTTGAAAATCATTTATCATCTGCCAATTTTCTCTTTCTAAACTAGATTTAAACAAATCAACATGTTCTTTTTTTTGTAATCTAACATATTTGAATCCAGATTGGTTTTGAGTTCCTGAAGGGCTCACAACCAAATACATGTAAAATAAAAGTGGTACATGATCTGAAAAAACAGTGGTCTCCAAGAGTGATGTCATATAAGTTCCTATTAAAATTAACAATAATATTTATCGATACAAGAGTTTAAGCGAGTCGGTTGATTATTACAAGGGAAAAGGTTTAATGCTCTGAGAAGGTTTAAAAATCTTAAGGAAACTGCATTAATTTTACTTTTGTTACCCATTTCTATATTAAAATCACCAGCTACGATGAGTTTTTTGATTATGCTTTTGTAACTTTTTTACAGAATTTTCAAAACTATTGAGAAAACTGTCGACATCACCACTCGGAGACCTATATATGCTAAATATAACGATATTTGCTTCCAATAATTTAATACAAACAGCATTCAAAGTGTGTCTCAGAGTAAAATGTTGATACATCTACAATATTGTATTTAATAGAATTTAAAATGTAAATACCTACACCTCCATTTTTTCTTACTTTTCTGCACACAACATTAGCAGGTATAAAATTTTTTGGAACAAACAGATTTATTTGATTATCTTCCAACCAATGCTCTGATATGCACATTAAATTTAATTTCTTTTCTTGACATAAATCTTCTATTTCTAAAATTTTGTTCCTTATACAACAAACATTTATTTGCATAAGCCTAAAAAACAGTCCTTTTGATTACTTTGTTGTTGTACATGGGAAGAGATAGTTGTGGTTGGTGGAGGAGTGTTTGAGGGAGTGATAGTTGTAGGAGCAGAGATTTGTGGAGTGTTGGCTGTTGTAGTGGAAATTTGAGGAGTGTTATCTGATACAGTAGTGGGTGGTGGAGTGGTGTTAAGTAAACAAATTGAACGTGAGTTGATATTTTTTTATTTCAACACTTTATCACTGCTCTGCTTTAGCACTTTCACTGAACCTGACTTGACAGCTGCACTGTATGTTTGATGGCCAGGAGTAACCCTAGGGCTGACAGGGCTCTGCTGCAGATCTATTGCTGAGCTGGAATCCTCTTCTTTTGAATTTTGATAGATTAGGTCTTCTAGTTCTTTCACAAAATCTGGATGAGACATTCCATTTCTCAAAGTACGAAATGATTTCTGGTAATATGAGACAATGGTGACTGTGGCTTTTGTGACTTGCTGAAATTTACGGACATTTCTAATGAAGTGATCTGTATTAACTTTGTCTCTAACACAGCCTATGGGAGAGCATATCAAGTGCTTTAGATTTTTCTTCTTGAACTCTGTAGTTAGATCTGAAAAGGCTGCATCATAATTGTGTAGGATGGGTTTTCCAAAATAATTTTGTTTTGTAATGAGACTAAATACTGTAACACCTTCATTACATTCTTGAACTGCCAGATGTTTACTACGACGATGCCAGGGTGTAGGTTTTCCAAAGATTTTCTTAAAGACCACAGCAACCCCAGCTGTCATGTGACGAGGATGGTGGAAATCCGCCGAGATGCTGTGAGCTATTCCTGTGCTTTTGTTGTTCTTAGCATGCCAGATGACTTTCGCCATGTGGGTCTCAGTAACCCTTATAGGCGATGTGGGCAAGTCTTCCCATTCGGATGTCGATTCCTCTTGAAAACTTGAAGGTGAAGAGTTAATTAGAGTTACTTTGTTGGTCACATTAGTGCTTGATTTTTGTAGACAATCTATTATCATATATGCTAATTTCTTTTTTCCTTTAAAGTTAAGGTGCAGACCATGAGTGGTGAAATTGTCTCTTTCAAATAAGCCTAGGTCAAGAAGAGTGACATTTTTCATTCTGGTTACAAGCTCTTTTATATAACTATTAACCTGAGCTATGTCATAGTGCAGCGAATCATCAGGATGCACATCAAAGCGAGGAGGTATTGTTGTAACGTATACAGGTCTGGATTCACTGAGAGATTTGAGCATATGTTCCATTTTTTTGTAAATGGGTTCTGGGCGTTTACTTTTCATATCATTTGTTCCTGCCAGCAGAATCAAAGGTCGGTTGAGTGATATAGAAGCTTGATTGTAGATTTGTTCAAAATTGGCTCCAGATTTAACAAAATCAATCCAACATGGCGGACACCCATCATCTAGTATGGCGCCTAGAAAACAAAAATTCGTTGTGTGGTGTTTGTTCTAAAAGGGTCACTAATAGCAGCGGTGGCATTATGTGCGAGGGAATTTGCAAGAGCTGGTTCCACTTTCAATTGTGCAGGAAAATCTAAAAGTGAATATTCATATTCAAAAGGGGAAAAATCGGATTTTAAGTGTGATGGCTGTCTGGGGCAAACCGGTCTGCTAGACGACTTGAATACATCTTCTAGAGTTGCTGTGAGTACATCACCTGAAGTCGCTAGTGCTGTTGAGAGCAAAGGAATTGAGGACAGTATGTGTAAATGTTTTGATTTTATTAAAATTTTTGACGATCAAATTTCTGATCTAACACAAAATCAGCTAGAACTCAGAACTCAATTAAATATCATGCAAAATGAAAATGCCAAACTAACCTCAATCGTGAATAATCACACAGAGGCTATTGGTGACATTTATATTGGAAATAGCAGTGTTTCTTATGCTGGTGCCATAAAATCTGCTTTGCCGAAAATTGACTCTTCTTTGGAAACCAAAGAATTGAATTTTACAAATAACTGTATGAAGTCAGTTAGAAGCGTAAATGACAAACATATTTTGACGCCAGCAGTTAATTCACCTTTTTCCTGTAAGAGCAAAGAAATTTCAGTGCTACCACCTAAAACTTTTGCTAACGTGAAAAGAAACCTGTCTGAAATGGAAAAAAACGACGACAAGGTGAGGTCAGCCAGGCTACATGAGAACCAGGCATTACCGTCCACATCACGTCCCAGGTCTGCAAAAACAACAGATGTTCCGTCTGTCCCATCGTCCAATGTGGAACAAGTGGTTTTGGAAGAGGAACGTGAGTACTCCAATAACGGATTTATTGAAGTGAAATACAGAAGAAAGCGTAAACAAACGGAAAAGGTTAAAAATAACCCCAAAAGATATCAGTTCTTAACGGGCCCGCGCTTCGGTTAATGACGATAGACTGAAGATTGTGGAAAAACATAAGTATATATTTGTTTCTAGGTTTGCCGAAGGTGTTGAAAGTGACAATATTAAGCAATATGTTAATGCTCGAGCCAAAGGTAAAAATAATTTTGAAGTGACAAAGTTAAAAAATAAGTTTCCAGGATACAGTTCATTTAAAATAGGTGTCCCTTTGTCGCTGTGGACCACAGTATATGATGAAGAATTCTGGCCTGAAGGTTCTTATGTAAGTCGGTTTGTGTTTAAACGCCAAAGTCCCGTGGAGAAAGAAGCCCATGAGGCTTCTTTTTTGGAAAATGTACAGGCGAATCTGCAAAATACTTAGGCCTAGTTTGTGGATCTAAGCTTGTACCCTCTATTGAGGATGGAACTAATGTTGAGGTTAGTGACACTACTACGATTAGGTGCGACGGTGCCTACCCAGGGTCGCCGACACAAGACGTCATATATAGGCCTACCTCAAAAGCCTAACCTAAAGTTACTGTTCTTAAATGTACAAGGTTTGCAAGAAAAAGAAAATATTTTAAGTGTCCTGGGTGATGAAAATCATTATGACCTGCTGTGTTTTTGTGAACATTGGCTCAGTGATCAGGAACAGGATTGTGTGGATGTGGAGGGCTATGTGCGAGCATCTTTATTCTGCAGAAGTAATCACATTAGAGGTGGAACAGGCATATTTATTTCAGCTACTAGTAGCTTAAGGTATGAGCGTATAGCGGTGGATCAATTCTGTGAAGAGCTCCATTTTGAATGTACAGCAGTTTTGCTTTCTTACCTCAACCTACTCACAATAACTCTTTATCACTCTCCAGCTGGTGATGCAAATATATTTTTAGAAAAACTGGAGCAGCTTTTAATTTATTTGGGTCGCTTCAAGGCTTACATAGTTATAGGTGGGGATGTTAATGCTAAATTTGACGTCACTATAAACTCGCCTACAGTTAAGAAGTTGAAAATTGTTCTTGCTCAGTTTAACTGTCACTACGTCAACAATCAACCCACAAGGAATAACAACTGTCTGGATAATATTTTCACAGATATTGAGACATCTGCTTATGAGTACAAAGTTGTATGCCCTGACATAGCAGATCATGAGGGTGTCGAGATGGAAATAAAATGTAATTGTTTGCTGGAAGTTGCGCCCAAAGAAACTCCTGTAGTAAAAATGGTTAGAAACATTTCTGTAAATAGCATTTTGTATTTTAAATTTTGCTTAAGTGAAATGAACTGGCTAGAACTTCTCAAGTGCAAAACAATGACAGCAGAAACCATGTTTGACCAGTTCTTCAACAAGTTTTTAGAAATATTCAATGATTGTTGCCCTTTGAAGTGTGTAAAAGCTAAAGCTCATACCGTGAAGAAACGGTCTATTAAATCACATCTTGCGTGGTATACTCCGGAGCTGGAAATTTTAAGGAAGAGGGTGATGGGTTACCG
The DNA here is from genome assembly GCF_021130785.1 of Homalodisca vitripennis. NCBI lineage: Eukaryota > Metazoa > Arthropoda > Insecta > Hemiptera > Cicadellidae > Homalodisca > Homalodisca vitripennis. The sequence goes on along the minus strand of NW_025778396.1, from coordinate 20,199 downwards.
AACAGTTTTCAAAACTACTGGGAGCGAACAGGCTCTTAGGGCCTATAAGGAGATCAGATGTCGGTACAGGAAATCAGTAAATCAAGCCAAACTAGTAGCCAATGTCAACTTTATTGAGTCTGCGAGCAACCCTTGTCAGGCAGCCTGGTCTCTTATAAAAAAGAAGACATCCCCAGCCGTAAACGAGACAACAAACATTTCCGCTGATGAGTTCAACAACTTCTTCATCGAGTCAGTACACGCTATCAAGGCTGCGGAGTCAAAACCTGTTGCGACTTCAAGCCACTTTCTGCGGAACATCGTGCAACCTCAGCAGCAACTTCATTGGGAAACTGTATCTGAAAAAAACTTGTTGTGTACAGTGAATAAAATGAAGTGCACCAAAAGCAAAGATGTATATGGCCTGTCTAGTTATATTTTGAAAATGGTGATTAGTGAAATAATGCTGCCTCTTATGCTGTGCATAAACGCTTGCCTTAAAGAGGGTGTGTTTCCTACTTCACAGAAAGTGTCCAGAGTTGTGCCGGTTGTTCAAGAAGAATGACAGAAACCAGGTCTGTAACTACCGTCCTGTATCTCTTGTGCCTTGTATTGGTAAAATCATAGAACATGTTGTACATAGGCAATTGTGTACCTTTTTAAGTGAGAATGATATTTTTTCAAACTCACAATTTGGTTTCCGTAAAAATAGATCGACAGTTGATGCCCTTGAGTCCTTAATTTCAAAAATGTTACAGGCTTTCGAAGACAGACGCCTTGCTCAGATCACAGCTTGTGATCTGAGTAAGGAGTTTTTATGACTGTATTGACCACCAGATTCTTTTGGAGAAACTTAATTATTATGGTGTTTGTGGTCACCAATTAGATTTCTTTAAATCGTACTTACTTGGAAGGTCGCAATATGTAGATAATGGTAAGGATCAATCTAAAAAAGTTGAGGTAAATGAAGGTGTGCCTCAGGGATCTATATTAGGCCCAACATTGTTTCTTTTGATTATGAATGATCTGCCAAATAATATTAGTCGATCCTTTACCGCTATGTTTGCGGACGACACTACTTTTTTAAGTGTTGACAGTGATGTAAATAGTCTTTCATTAGTAGTAGAAAACACCATGAAGCAAGCAGTAGATTGGTTTGCAGCAAACAGTTTAACACTGAATCAGGGCAAAACCCAAAATCTTTTATGTAGCTTAAAAAATAGTGTAAGCCTAGGCCATATTGAATCCATCACAGAAATTAAAATATTAGGAATAATAGTAGATAATAAGTTAACTTGGACTCCCCAAATAGAATCAATGTGCACAAAGTTAGCCAAAGTAATTTACTTGCTCAAGAGTCTTTCTTCCATGTTACCATTACAATATTTACGTATAGTTTATTTTGCCTTTTTTCATTCCGTGATATGTTATGGTGTTCTCCTGTGGGGAAACAGCAGTCATGTAAATAATATTTTATTGCTTCAAAAGAAGGCCATTAGGATTGTTACCAAATCTCTAGTCAAAGCTCATTGCAAACCCCTTTTTGTAGATAGTAGAATTTTAACTGTGATAAACCTGTATATATTTGTCTGTGTGGTAAATGTGAAAAATAACTCAAATTTAGTTTCCGTACATAGTGATGTTCACAATCATGACACTCGCAATCAGTCTAAGGCAGTAATCCCACTTTGCAGATTAAGTAAGAGTACAAATAGTTACAATGTTGTTGGCCTCAAGTTGTACAATAAACTACATATTGCATCCAAGTCCTTACCTCTTAGTCTATTTAAGGTCAGATTTCACAAATGGTTAATTGCTAACCCTTTTTATGACTTAAAAGATTTTTTAAAGTTTGATAATATTATAATTTAACTAGGGCCTACTTGTTATATAGACTATTATTTTAGGCTACTTATGTTTCATACATTTAAATTATTGTAATAGCCTAACTTATTGTTACAAATTGACTATGTCTATCACATTTTTGTAATGTTTAATGACAATAAAGAACTTATGACTTATGACTTATGACTTAGTATGAAAGTGCTCCTACATTTCAGTGAAGTTTAAGTGGTAAACCCAACAAAATACCAACTTAACTGCACACCAATCACTACTTCTAAACTGTAAGTTAATTATCACCAAGTTAAAAAATAATTTAAGTACCTTGAAGAAGAAAAGAATCCAAGAAAACTTATCAGCACAAACTAGATCACTATCTGCAATCAACTTTTCTCAAGATATACATTGTAACATTACACAGCTCACAAGCACTTTTTATTCAAACAATTTTTGTCAACTTATAACACCACTGACATTTATTTTGTTAACAACAAGTAAATATAAATTAAATAAACAGCTGTGCACAGTTGAAACACAATAGTGACGTCATTGCCAACTCACAGCTGCTTGACACATTATAACTTCAAACAAGGCATTATCTACAACGCCACCTGCTGGAAGTCAGATAGAGCCAGCTATTAGGTCAACTGACGAGAGCATTGCCCGACACCTGCTGACAATGCGTCTGGGACGCTGACCACAGACAACACGGCCTCTACTTACTGGCTGTTATGAATCTTGCTATAAATCACTTGACATACTTGCAGAGTGATATCTATAAACCTAATTTTTGACATTAATACTTTATTTACTTATTAATAAAGTATTAAATATTACTTTATTAATAATCAACCAATTCTTGCCAAGAGTTCTCAATTATTGCTGAAATGCCCACTAAATATCCGTGTGGTACATGCGAAATTGGCGTTAAGTATTCTGGTATTAAATGCACAGGCCTATGTGCAAAATGGTACCATGCAGGATGCCAAAATATCTTAGAAAAAGATTTGAAAAGATGGGCCACTCACGAAATTGAAAAATGGCATTGCATGGCATGCAGGATGTTTCAATCACCATCTTTACCAAACAGAATAGTTGACCCAGTAACACTAAACACCTCAGATACCCTACTGGAACTAGAAAAGAGTATTATTGAAAACAACTTACTAGATAGCTCTAACAGTCGAGAGGATGATCTTCAAATGGCTGCCAAAATAGGATCAGCATTAGTAGCTGAAAACGAACTTTTAAAAGTAGAGAAACTAGAGCTTCAAAACAAACTAATTAGTATGGAGGGAAAAATGGAAGAGGTGGAAAACAATATGGGTAAATATTTAACCAAAATTGAAAATCTTCTACAATTAAATGCAGATGTTCAAGCCCAACTTGATAAAGAAAAGAAATTCCGCATAGAGGTCCAGAATTCCTCTGAGGACCACGATCTTAAATTGGGTCAAATAATTGATAATTATGCAAAACGAATAGCAGAACTAGAAAAAACCAACTCTAGACTGCAGGAAAAAATCCAAAACATAGAAATAACGGCTACAATCTGTAAGGACTCGGCTACTCAGACGTCATCTCCCACAAAAGATGTCCAAGTGTTTGAGGCAAATCAAACCACTGTACTTCTGGGAATATCAGAGATGAATTTCAAAGCTTGCTCAAATAGACCTAACTATTAAAACTTTAGCTTCAAGTGCCTGCTGCCAAAAAATAAATAACACTTTGAATATGCCCACCACGCATCAAACTACACTAGGAGTCAATCAAACTTGTAGTAAAAAACTAGAAAACATATTGACCACACCCTCGACAGAACAAAGTTCACCCCCGACCTCAGGAACCAGTCAAACCTGCAACCAAAAACTGATTCTATCTGCAAGGACAACAAAGGCGGAGTCCTCTATTGCCTTACCCATGACAGATTTAAGTGTAACTACGCCAGGAGGTCAGCCAAACCTGTAGAAAAAAACTGAAGAATTCTCCAACCATGACAGATGTAAGCCTGACTGTAACACCAGGAGTCAGTCAAACCTGCAGAAAAAAACTGGAAAACATATTGACCACACCCTCAATAGAACAAAATTCATCCCTAACCTCAGGAGCCAGTCAAACCTGCAACCAAAAACTGATTTTATCTACAAGGACAACAGAGGCAGAGTCCTCTATTCCCTTACCCACGACAGATGCAAGCCTACCCATAACGCCAGGAGTCAGTCAAACCTGCAGAAAAAAACTGAAACATATGCGGACTACACCACTGAAAAAACAAAACCCTTCATCAACAACAGGAATGAGCAAAAAATGGATTAAGAAGACAAACAAGTTTAGCGTCTCCCTCCAAATGGCAAAAGCCACTGAAAAAGCTAACATCCAGGAATTTCAATTACCTAAAAGCCCAAACATTAATAGGTTTTTACACAATGAAACCTCCCAAACTTCAGTTCCCACAATCATACCGGAATTCCAGCCAGAACCTCATAAAACATTTTTTTAGTTCACACCTACCAGAAGAAGACCAAATTCAAAACCAGGTACTTCATCAACTCAAACATAATAAAAGCTCCAGGAAAAAATCTAACCATACTGCATCAAAACATTCGCGGGACTAGATAAGAAGATTGATAGGCTAAATCATCTGCTTAACAATACAGATCCCAGTATCCTGGTCCTTACGAACATGGCCTCAAAAGTGGGGAATTAGAGAGTACAAATCTTCAAGGATACTCTTTAATAGCAAACTTCAGCAGAGAAGACCATAAGCTGGGAGGCGTAGCTATCTATGCAAAAGATGCACTGGCAGACCGGACCAAAGAAATCGATATATCCCACCTCTGTCAAGAGTTCTGCTGCGAAGCGGCTATGGTATCGGTAGTAGAGTCAACTGGTGAAAACTATACACATCCTGGGAGTATACCGATCACCTAGAGAAAATACAAGGGCTAGTTTAAATGTCCTGTCAAATATTCTTGACAACACAAAAGCACACAATAAACACCTAGTGCTAATTGGAGACATTAATATAGACAGGATGAAAAAAACCGTAGATAACACTATCTTTGAAACTGAAACTGTCCACCCCATAACATCAAAAGATTGCCCCTACTTGCCACCCGCATTACTCACGACACAGCCTCTTCGATTGATTGCATATGCACCAACATACCTGAGTACAACGTTGACACAGCCATTATACAAACAGGACTTTTCTGATCATACTGCTCAGATATGCCAGATAAATAGATATGAAATAAACACTCTGCCACAGACTTCCTTTAAAAGGCATTTTAGTCAAACCAATTTAGACAATCTAAAATCCCTTCTACTGAACAAAAACTGGGACAACATCCATAATGCTCCTGACGCTGATGCAGCATACAATATATTTCTAGGAATCTTGAAATTATCACTTGATATCGCTTGCCCCATGAAGAAAAGTAGAAGGAAATCAAAAAATAAAAGATTGTGCTATGACAATGAGTCAAAACACCTCAAAGATACTTTTTTTAAATCACTGTATAAATACGAAATGTCAGGAAATATCCAAGATAAAGTAGTTATGGTGGAAAAGAAGAAAAAATATGACAATAAACTTAGAGCCCTAAGACAAAATGCAAACTCAAATTTCATTGAGTCAGCCGCCAACAAAACCAAAGCCCTATGGACTGTTATTAACAATGAAATAAAAGGAAAACGAGAACTCCTACCTCAAAGCCGTATTGTAATCAATGACAAAGTGGTGGATAATCCAATTGAAGTCGCAGAACATTTCAACACTTTCTTCACTCAAGTTGCTGAAGCAACACTGAAACTCAGCAACCACACAGTAGGAAATCATGACAACAATGCAAACAACCATTCCATAACAGACAACTGCCAAACTGTTTTCAACTTAAGCCCAACAAGTGACAGAGAAGTAAGAGCGGTCATCAATTCCCTTAAATCTAAGCCGTCAAGTGGAATGGATGAATACTCATCCAAAATTGTAAAGCATTGTGCTGAAGAGCTAATACCACCCTTGGTCAGCATAATAAATGCATCTTTCAGCCTTGGTCAATTTCCTGCTGCATTAAAGCAATCAAAAGTGTATCCAAAACATAAAAAAGGATCAACGACTGAAATAAAAAATTACCGTCCTATTTCACTTGTTTCAACCTTTTCTAAAATAATTGAAAAAGTAGTTCTCAATAGACTTATGACCACCTGGAGCAGTTTAACCATAGTCACTAGTTGTCAACATGGATTTCTGAAAGGTAAATCAACCACATCAGCTATCATCAACCTAACTGAATACATCATTGACCAAATAGATCAAGAACAATACATCACTGCTCTGCTTCTTGACTACAGCAAAGCATTTGACTGTCTAGGACATGATCTCATATCAAAAAAAACTTAAATCTCTAGGCATTACTGGTATAGCTAACAGTTGGTTTATGAGTTATCTCTCAGGGCGAACACAGGTAGTTGAAGTACAGAGCACTACACATGGCCTTAAAAAACACCTTTCAATCAAACCCACAACCAGTCAAACGCGGAGTGCCACAAGGATCAGTTTCTAGGCCCAGTCATCTTTGTTTTATTTGTCAATGACTTCCCAGCATACATCCAAGACCACAACACCACCTGTGTTATGTATGCTGACGACACAACACTCCTAATCAGTGATGCTACAGCAGAAGGAGTGCATACAACTGCCTGCAACTCCCTGCGCAAAGCACTGACATACTGCAGAAAAAAATGACTTGGCTGTAAATCCATCAAAAACAATACAGATTAATTTTAGTAAAAGAAAAGACTACATTCCAAAAATACCTGACGTAGAAATTGAAAACCACGTTAAATTTCTAGGAGTCATCCTGGATGGAAGTCTAAACTGGACCAGAGCATGTAGATGGCATGTGTAAAAAAATCAGCACAGGTATATATGCTGTGCGGCGCATAAAATGGACTGGAAATTTAGAAACAGCTAAAACAGCTTACTATTCACTAGTAGAAACGCACATGAGGTATGGGCTTGCTGTATGGGGTGGGTCCTCTGCTGGGAACCTCAACAGGGTGCTCATCCTACAGAAAAAAGCCATCAGAATCCTTGCTGACCTCTGGCAACCCTTTACCCTGGCTATCAGCAAAGAGGTCAACTTTAATTTGCACCTTTTTACTACCATCAGGTAAGCTACAATCTCTTCTTTTTTTAGGATTGCGTTTAACACCTGGAAAGCAATCTTCGAATTGAGTGAATTTCTTTAATTGATGGTTCTCAAAACAGCCCTTATGCATCATGTCAGCAACCATTTGCGAATCAGCCAACATATCTTTGGAGTTGTAAAGCATGTAGGCTAATTGGGCTCGTTTTGTTTTTGTCACAGGGTTTTATGCCAGCAAGCTGTTGTGATAACTGTTCCGTGTTAATATCAAAAGAACTGATTTTTATTTTATTTATTAGAACATCTGTATATAATAATAAGTGGACTCCACAGTCATTTGGGGTTGTTTGCATCGGTACTTCCACAATTTCCACAGACAAAGGTTCCTTAGAATTAAGGTGATTCCTGATTTTAGCAGCAACCTTTTTTGCATGTGACAAGTTGTAAGTCTTACTTATACTAGAGTCAAAATAGAAAAATTTGTGGTAGCTGCTAACATAAAGCAGTAAGCTCCAATGTGACCCTAAATCAGCATTGGTGAGATTCATACAGTCATTTATGGGGATAAAAACATAATCAGTATTTTGCTCAATAAGTGGTACTAGGAATTCTCCAAAATCTTCTGAACACTTAATAGCCTGTGCCACAGCAGGACTCATCAAATAGACACGTTTGTCTGTATCTGTATTTAAAACTGTAGACAGTAGTATGTTAAAATATTTGTGAATTATATCATCGGTCAACCAAGCATTATCCAACACCGCTAAGACGAGGGAAAAATTGTCATTTGTATTTTGTATTTGTAGTTGTGCTGTCAAAGGATTGGGGCGATGACTCAGGAGGACTTTTACCTTGTACATAATTTATTTGTTGGAATTCTGGAAACTCCATGGCGATATTTATCTTGCATTAAGCTTAATTCAAGTTGAGTACACCTATCTGTAAGAGCATTTACTTGAAAATTGAGGTCTAAATCCAATGTTGTGTTTACTGCCACATCTTTGGTGGTGTTGTGATTATCCAGTTTCTTTTCATTACAAGGGGTGGAAGTAGACGGGTAGGCTGTATTATTTGTATTCTTTATAGGTGAAAAGGTTGAATTCTTGCTTAAATTCCGCGAGTTTTTGTTGAAGTTCTTATTTTTGCAAGCTTCTTCAATTTCTTTAATGGCTTTAAGAAGATGATCATTTTTATTTCTTTTTATTTACTTGAAGGGTATTTTTGTTTTCTTCGTATAAAGTTAACTCACTAGGCCTACAAACACCTTTTTCCTTTGTAAAATAAAAAATCACATTAAAAACATGTGATTTGCCTTTAGGTTCAACCCTTTCTATTATTGCTGGCCAAGCTGAATGTCCTCTTATTTTTGCAATAACTAGATCACCTTTTTTAAATTTTCCATTATAATTTTATTTTATTTATTTTTTGTAAATGACAAATAATCGTCCAATTATTTTAAAAACTAATATTTTGAATATAGATAAAACAAAATTTCAAATTGCACTGTCAGATACAGTATAAAATAGAACTATATTGTTAAATTGGTACAACAATGTGGAAATCTGAAGCAAAAAGTATAATATTCAGAGTGGGATTTGAACCCCGACCCACAAGATTTCAGACGTTATCTCTACTGACTGAGCTACTATCACCTTGCAACTTCAGGTAGACAAGACCGTAACTGATGTGATTGATTGTCCGTGATGTAAGATTTGTGGACACCAGTTATTACTGGAAAACCCACATGTACCAGTTTCACGTATTTATTTAAAATAAAATTGAAGTGTCAATGGCATCTAATCTTGTTCTTGCTATATCTAAATCTAAATCTAAATTTACAACACTTAAGATCTTTGAAAACGCTAAATTTGAAAACATTCAATGCCCTCAACAACACAACACTTTAGATTATGGAATTTATTTATGTCTGTTTGTTGACTGGCTGTTTAGAGGAATAATTGCAAATAAAGTGTCTTACTTCATCGCCAACTGCTCAAGATTTATGAGGATAAGTGAAAGTGACATTGTTTCTAAACGATCTTGTCTGGCTTATTTGTGTTACAGAGACCAGCACCTGCAATTTAACCCAAGTACAATTCAAAAGTTGTTACTGGGAACAATCAATGAATCAAAGTGTCCAGATGTGAACGATAATAAAACAGGACAAAACCACAGGGATGGAGATGGTCAGTGGAGGAGAACTGTTGGAAAAAGCAATATACATAGGAATAGTGCAAACAATAAATCACTAACTAAATTTGAAATCCCCACATCTAACCAATATGACATTTTGGACAAAATTTATAATAAAAAAGACTCTGTTTCGAACGATGATCCCATTAACGCCACAAACGGGTCTAGCAAAGCTAAAGATATGCAAAAGGGGTCTGTTTCCAATGAAAGTCTGCATAAAAAAAGAAATAAAAGTCTAGAGAAAAGGATAAAAAATTGAGTTGTTTGCAGACAGTCAAGGTCGAGAATTACCTGAGATTATTGGCTCCTGCAGTAAGGGTTTGGTGTATGTAAACGGACTAATTACATCTGGTGCTTTACTAATAAGTAAACAGTCGGACAAGTTTACAGTAATGCTAAAAAATCTCACAGTGACCCACTTGTCTTAATAGCAGGATCCAATGACGTTGTCAAAAAATCATTTAAATCGATATATGAGACAATGGAGAGGGATCTCCAAATTCTTAGTGAGGCCAGACCAGTTATAATTACTACGATCCCACCTCGCTATGACATTCAGAAAACTGATCCTATTCAGGATGAAATAGCATTAGCCAATAATTATATAAAGGAAATTGCTGTCAGAATGAAAACTGTTCAACTTATTGATTTGGACGATTTGAAAAAAATCCACTTTTCACGACGGGGTTTACATTTGAATCTTAGGGGCAAGAGAAAATTGGCATTCATGATTATACAGCACCTTACTAATATCAAAACAAAAGCCAATACAAGAAGGGAAATTTTTAAAATCAACTCGATGGCTGACTTTCCCCCCTTGGTGCCTCCGAAGGGAGCTGCAACATGCACTTCACCTTCTGTGCAAAAGTCTCATGAGGTTGGTGAACATCTCAAGGCCAATTCACGTTAATGAGCTGAAGATGGAGGATGTAATCCCAAAGCTACCGATACAACAAGGAAGTAGCTTTTGCTCATTGTATTTCAGCGGACTTGAACAATATCAGAAGCTTAAGTGCAGGCAGTATGCAACAGTGTTCAAAGAGATCAATTTGGCAAAACCAGCACCCTCTGACTGTGTCTCTGACCACCTCTCAATCCAGAGGATAGAAAATGGTGCTACAGTTTATGGTTTAATAACTAAACCCCAATATTATACCAAACCAAATTTAACGGATTACAACTTGGCATTTGAAGAACTTACACAGGACTTTAAGAAAAGAGGTCTAAAGAAATTAATCTGTTCCCCAATGGGGTGTGTCAGGGACAGAATTTCCATTGAACATTTTGCAGCTAATGTGATGAAGTTTCAACAAGCCACGGGATCTCATATACAGATAATAACTTACAACGAAAATTCAAACCACAATTTAAGAAATGGACTTTCACACGCAGACTTTTTGAAGGAGTTGAGACACATCATCAGCATTCATCAGGCATCATTCGACAGGCAGCGAGAAACAAACCAAACATCAGATTTGACTTTGGATGACTCTTCAACCTTGGAAGAAAGAAATGACATTCCACACGCAGGACCAGTGCAGTTGACCACCAGTTCTATATTAAGTGATAGTGGAGAGTCATTAGATCGTTCTAGTGATATCAGTGTTCACTTTGAGGAGGAATTGTCATCTGTTAACTCTTTAAAACTCCTCAGTCATTCAAAGCCAGACTACGACTTAAAAAATAATGGGTAAAAATAAGAATATAAAAATTTTTCATCAAAATATTCAAAATTTAAAATCTAGAATTGAACCTTTACAAATTGTCTTAGATGAAATAGATCCGCATATAATTGTTTTATCTGAAACATGACATGAGGTCTCATGATATTGACAGACTTAATATTAACAATTACAGAGTAACATCACATTTTTGCAGAGAAAAAATCAAATAAGGGAGGAGTAATAATCTTAAGTAAAGAACAAATTGAGTGGACACAGGTGGCAATTCGTCTTCCAAAGAGTTTGTGTGAGGAGAGACAGTTTGAGTTTTGTGCAACATTGTTCCTTTTTAAAAATTTTAAGTTTGTTTTAATTAGTCTTTACAGGTCCCCAGCTCAAATGTTAATGTATTTTTGGATAAATTAAGTTGTCTTATAGATTTAGTTATTAAAAAGTATCCATATATTATTTTAGCAGGGGACTTAAATATAAATGTTTTAAAAAATAGTAGCGAACATGTAAAACTTAAAAATATCTTGAAAAGCTTTGATATGAATTATGCAGTAAATTTCCCAACAAGAGTATTCCAAGGGTCTGTATCAGCAATAGATAATTTCTTAACTAGTTTAAAAAAATATCAAATATTAGTAACTGGAGTAATAACTATGCTATCTGACCATGATGGTCAAGTATTAGAAATAGTGAATACATGTAGAAATAATGTAAGAAATAATTGTTTAATAAATATCAAGAGGGATTTTTCAGAAGAAAATATGGTAATGTTCAAAGAACTATTAGAGAGGGAAACGTGGCAGACGGTTTTTCTTTCACCTGTGCATGAAAAATTTGGTATATTTTACAGTACATTCATCAACTACTTTAATATATCTTTTCCAAAGAAATGTTTTAAAACAAAAAAAGTTCTGAATAAATGGATAAACCAAGAGTTAAAGGAGGAAAAACAAAATATAATTCAACTAAATAAGAAAGCTCGAGTAACAAATGATTTGAATCTATCTAAACTATGTAAGCACAAAAATAAAATCTACAAAACAAATTTACTGACAGCTAAAAAAGATTTCTTTGATCAAAAAATTAAAAAGTCAAAAAATAAAAATAAAACTACTTGGAATATAATAAATTCAGAAACTGGTGACAAGTTTAAAGAGCTTTAACAACATCAAAATTAAAAATAATAACCGAGTAATTGTGAATCCACTGAAAATAAGTAAAATTTTCAATGAATTCTTTACAGGAATGATATCTGCCAATGTAAATACGGACAATGGCACCTGAATAAACAATTAATCTATCGGTCATTAGTGGGCAAAATTTATTTGGTTCTAATTTTGAAAAAATATTTTATTTAACACAAACAGATGAGATGGAAATCCAAAAGATAATAAACTCTTTTTCAAAACAAATTTTCAAGTGGCCATGATGACATCCCAATGACAATCATAAAAACTGTGAATAAACAACTGAGCAAAGTATTAGTACATTTAATAAATTCATCATTTATTTGTGGTATTTTTCCTGATCAACTCAAAATTGCAAAAAGTTATCCCAATCTACAAAAAAAATGACCCCTTGGATATTAAAAATTATCGACCAGTATCACTGTTGCCATCACTATCAAAAATTTATGAAAAAGTAGTTTATAGCAGACTTATGCAATTTTTAGAGAATAATGATATTCTGGAGACTATTCAACATGGCTTCAGAAAACAAAAATCAACAATCACAGCAGTGGTAAGCTTTATTGAATCAATTATAGAGGCAATAGACAGAGGAGAAAAAGTAATAGGAATTTTTATGGACCTGTCTAAAGCATTTGACAGTGTGAATCATTCACTGCTATTGCTGAAGCTGCAAGAGTTGGGTATAAAAAAACAATGCATTAAGTTGGTTTGAATCATATCTTTCTAATAGAAAACAATTTGTTCAAATTAACCACAGTACTGAAAAAAATTATGTAGTTAAATTTCAATTCCAAACCTTGAATCAATAAATGTAGGGGTACCGCAAGGCTCCATTTTAGGACCTCTCCTTTTTTTTGTGTTATTTAAAATAACATAGCAAAATGTTTAAATTTTGAGCCTTATTCAGGACTTTGTCTCTATGCTGACGACTCTAAACTTGAAAGTTTCAGGGAAGACAGTAGAAGAGATAGAGTTACTGACCTCAATCGAATTGGCCTGTATTGAACAATTTTTTCAAAACCACAATTTAACTCTAAATTCTGATAAAAACCAAGCTTGTAAATTTTAAAACAAAACAATCCAATCAAATTTTAGATTTAAATATTGAAATTAATGACAGTGTAATTGAAAGGGTTTGATCAGATAAAATTTCTAGGATTATTGGTTGATAGTAATTTGTCATGGGATGAACATACTAAATTGGTTTTAAACAAAATAAATTCAGGCCTATTTGCAATTCGAAAGATGTTAAATTTGTGTAGTTTCGAAACTTTAAAATTGATTTATTATTCTCCATATCCAGTCTCACATAGCCTATGGCATTTGTGTATATGGAACAACAAAAATGGAAAAACCTCACGGAAAGAAATATTGAAAGTCCAAAAAAGAGCAGTCAGAGTCATGTTACATCTGAATTTTAATGATTCTCTGTCAAAGAAAAGTTCAAAGAACTAAAAATATTGACCGTTTATGGGCTATTTATTTATGAGTGCATAATGTTCCTAAGATACAACCCACTAAGGGATCAACATTATTTTATTCACTCGTACAATACACGACACAAAAATGAGTCTAATTTTCCAAGTTACCGTCTGGAGTTCTACAAAAAAAAAAACAACATTTGCAGGAAATAAATTCTTGAAAAAGTTACCAGAAGAAATTAAAAAAGAGGACAATTGTAATATATTTAAGAAAAAGTTAAAAGCATTTTTGACAGGTTTAGCTTTGTACTCTATAGAGGAATTTGAAAAGGGTATTTTTTAATAATAACAATTGAATTTTTAGATTTAGTTTTGGATGTAGTCTTTATTTTATATTATTGAAACTTGACACTATTCTAATGTAAGAAATGTACTATATGTTTTTGAATAAAGAATATTTGACTATTGACTATTGACTATTGACTATGTTTGTTTATATTTAGTTATACTCACAGTGAGCATAATAACTATTTATACTTAATAAAATAAAGGAAACCTGTGGTGATTGCAGGTTATCTTGGGCCAGTCACTGTTTTATAGTAATAACTATTTAAAAGCTGAGAATAAATTATGATCCTATTTATAAAAAGTTGCACAAAGCTTTATACAATGTCTGTAGCAATTTTCACAAATAACCAATTTACAAATTTATAGAAAGTCCCAAAAAAAACAACTTACTTCCCTAATGAGGCATGTTAAAACCACACTACTAGCAGACTACTAGCACTTTTAATCAGTCTACCATGCAATCGTGACTGTTATTGACATATCAGAAACATAATTGGACTGCATCTACAATAAACCTTTGCATGATTGCTTCTGATGAACATCAATGAACTACGATAATTGAAAAATAATTTTATTAAATTACCTATACAACAATATAATTACAAAATATACATAATACACTATCTAAGCAGTCTCCACATTGGCCATAGCTGCCCGTTCTTTTTTTGTCAAGCCAGTTCTTCTATATTACTGCTCTCTCCTGCAAGTACTTCTTTTTACAATCTTCTCTGAACTCTTCATCATAAAACCATTTTCCTAAACAAGCCTTCATCAAGTCGTTCTCTACTCTGCAGTTGAGTACCATCGCTAATCCATTGGCTTTCCCACATTTTGCAAAAGCGTGTAAACAAGGAGAAAAAACATACTGTACATATTTGCTATTGTAGTTGCAATCTCAAAACAGGTTAGTGTAGTATTGAAGAAAAAAAACTTAAAACTTATTAAGGGTGTCCTGAAAATCTCTGGGACAAAGGTTATACCCATGTTATTGCTCAGGTCGAGACAAAACATTTCACCTTATGAAACATGGGTCTCCGATACTTAGTTTCCCATCTGTCTTCTGTATGCATTTTTTATAAAAAAGATTAATATCTCAAAAAATAATAAATTAAATTATACCAAGTTTGGCTAAAATGTTTATGATAACAATGAAAGTTAGTGAAAAAACTATCATCAAATTAGCTTCATTATTTTAAAAATAGCAGCCATTAAAACTTTTTAATACTAAACAATAATAGTGTTTAGAGGATTTTATCACAAATCTAATGATACCAACATTATTTCAATCAAAAAATAAAAAACTGATTTATAGCAGATTTACAGTGACAAGACATGACCCCCATTGAGTTTTTCAGCAAATGACCAACAATAAAAAACCAGAATAAACTGTAGCTACTAGCGAAAATAAATAGGTGGTTTTGTTTCAGTTAACCGACATTAAATATTAAGGATCTTAACGGTAACAGAGCCACACTGAATAAATAACTCCACAATCTTAAAAATTGCTTCAATTTTTTTTAAATATTGGGTTTACTGTTATGAATGTCAGAACTAAATGATGTCTTTTTTTACTTTTTGATGTTAGTTTACTAGTCTTTCTTTTTTCTTCTTATTATGCTATTGTTTTTTAATTATATGCCAATCATTGTATGACATGAAAATAAATAATGCAAATACTTGAACCAGAATAGGTTATGAAGAAATATTTAATTTTGTACAGTTGATTTAGTTATATACTTGGTTAGTAATAAACTATTTGATAATAAATGGTTTAGTTTTATTTCATACTGAAAAATAATTGTGATTTTGAAGTCAATAAAATTATATCAGTTTGTATCATATAGACCTTGATTACATACCAAGTACTTCTTCAGAACATTTTTCTGCTCTAGATCGTTTCTCGAACCATCTTGGGAATCAAAAACTTGTTCTTCAACCTTTCGGAGAAATGTGTCGTCAGGATCACCTAGAAAGGATAATTTGATAGTATCTAATTATATAATACTACAGTACTTCTTTACAAAGTATAAGTATACAATACCTGTAAACTTTACAATAACTCTAAACATGGGTGTGATAGGCTTGCCTCCCCCTTCCCAGCCACTACTCATTTTAAAACACATCTAGAAAAGTCTGCGGATCAAGTCAATACCAGAAGCCATCATACCTAGCTGAATCAATTGAGGAGCCAAGACACAAATTCTGCGTACCTCGGCTCTGTCTCTGGTCTACTCTACAGCTCAATACTATGCTCCAGTCTGGCTAAACAAGTCACATACTAGAAGAGTTAACGTACCACTTAACAGAGATATAAGGGCAACATATGGTACTCTGACACTCATTTCTCTTCCTTGGCTTTTAGTATTTAGTAACATCGCACCCCATGCTATATGTTGCAAACAGGTCTTACTACGGGAATATGACTACTAAAAGTTGCTTAATTATACACATATTTTTTCTTCAAGGATTAACACCAAAAATTATCATAAAATTAACCAAATGATTTTCTCGATTACTATTAGGACAACGATGAATGTCACTCAATAAAACAGTAAAAACTAAATTTAAAAATCAACAAAGGTTAATGTCCCAGTTACATCGAAGGATACGCTGAAGATTTAAATGGAAGTTCCCTACACACTAACGTTCCATTACATACATTATTTTCATGTGGTACTCAATGAAGAAAAGTACTGTGCACCAAAACTATTTCATAGTTAACTATAATAGTTATAAGTTATTTGATACTTTTCAGTTTGTGTTTTTACCAGCCTTCTTTATTCTATAAATCATATTTCAAATTTCTTAAACCGTTATTGGAGCAATATGTTATAGTTATAATATAGTTTCAAAGTAGATTATTAACAACAAAGTTCATTCTTATAAGCCTATAAACAAGTTTTTATGCACAAAATTAACAAACTTTAAACACTTAACAAGCTCATTTTATTATAAGGCATTAATTTAACAATCAAGATCAATGAGAAAGGTATAATAACCATCATTCTTAATATAAAAGAATACATCTTCATTTGTTATAGAGTTCTATTGATTCTGAGAGAAAGGATAAAATCAAACTACTGTGATTCCTTACTATATTGATCAGTTACTTGTAGCGATGGAATCGTATTCACGATCAGTCGTAGCCCCACCAACAAACTCTGATTTCTTACGTACTATTTTTGCTCAGTAAGATGTATGAGTTACAAAGTTTTTCTTACCGGGAACCTAAAAAAATCTACATTTATTAGAAAGAACACACTTTATTTAACACACCACTGTGAAAACTACATATCTCTATGGCGATCAGTTTGTTTTATGCCTCCAAAAGGAAGAGATGTCACCAAGGAGGTCTCTATCTACTACTTGTATATTATGCAATATAAATAGGTTTAGATTAGGTTATCATAAATATGTTACTAGTAGTACTGAAACTAAGGAGAACGTTTATAAACGCTCACATTATCTGAGCTTGAATTTGGGTACTACTCGAGGGATGTTTTTCTCTTTTTGCCAGAAGTGTGTGGTGGCCCAACCGAAGTGCGTATTGATGGCCAGGAGCATTTCTGATCGGTACTTTCCCAGTCTCAGATCACGTCCCAGATCGTCCAACTTCTCTGATTTCAGATCACGTTAAGAAAAAAATGTTCCAAAAATAGTGGCCTCTGGATAATACCAAAGTACCCGTTTTAATTAAATACATAGAAAGTTTAATCAAAATTGGCTCGTACAATTTGAGGTATGGCCATCCATAGATTTGTTTCTTTAGTATTTGGCCTATAAAATCAAATACATTTGATTAAAAACCCATATATTTGTAGTTTTGGAGTGCCAGTTTAGTAGATTCTATAGTTTTGTATTTGTTTCATTTGTCTTCAAATAATAAAATTTATTTAGTTTTGTTTTAAAGGACAGGTTCAGGAACTAGGTTACAAGTAGTACAGGAACTATTTTAGGAGTAGTTCTCAAACCAAGTTAGGATTTATGTAAGAGGATTAGTTCTCTATGTTTTACACTACTACTAAATAGTTACATTGTTTCGTCAAATCTAAAAAATTAAATTATTTATAAAATGAACAACTTTTTTCTCCATTATTTAGATATAAAGTGAGGATATTATGAAATGTAAGATGTTTATTTTGGAGATGCTTATTTTAATTATTTGTTTAACTTTTACAAGATAATGTTTGCAAATGTTGCAAGAAGCAAAATTTGTCATATGAGCAGCACTAAAAAATGTCCATAGGCCTATTATAGGTCTTCTCAATGTCCTGTATTGATAAGATTGACTCATAATGAATCACAAAGACTGATCTTTGAATTCATAAGGAGACTGATAAAAAGCTTCTAAATTAATAGTAGTGATGATTGAAATGTATTTGATTACTTTGATATGTTTAGACAATAAGATGTGGAAGGAGCTGGAAATTCCATTAATGTTACTATACTGAGTTGTTGGTACTACCAACCGGCAGCGAGTGCAACTATTCTTTTTTTCTTGGAATGATGACTGAGCCGTGAATCACGAACACTGTTGTTAGTAATAGAAAAAAATCTAGTCCAGTTGTGCAATCACAATTTTATTACCTACTACTTGCGTTCAGGAACAGTTAAAGATAACTACGAATTAAAAATCTTGTCATAAAGAAGCAGGTGCACGAATCGTGATCTATAACTAACCAAAGTAGCACAGATTAGTTTTAGAATAATCACATGTAAAGAGCTGTTGCCAACTCAAACATAATCACAGCACACAGATTGCGATAAAAAAAATTAAAATCAGAAGTGGTTATTTCAGTTTCATAACTAGAAAACACTAAGTAGTTCCTAATGCTCAATATCTATTGTGTTCATTACTTATAGGTTACCTACAATATTTTCAATTATAATACACTACATTTTAGCAAATCTGCTCAACAATTGCTGGCCAAGTACTACTGGGTGCATTTTTATTTCATTTATTTTTATTTATTTCAAATTTAGAAAATTGTTTTATTATTTCAGAATAAGTAACCCTTTATCTAACCTAAAAGTTTCAACATTCAAATAAGCTCATAGAGATTACCTAATCCATGAGGTCCCTTAATTTCTTCTGGCTCTTAACACAGGACTGTCTGCTTTTGAACCTGTATCATCCATTTCCTACAAAACCCTTACAATAGTCTTCAAAGATGTCAAACCTAGACTATAATCACCAACAAGTACTCTCGATTACAGAATTGAGAATACAGATTACAGACTCCGTTACAATTTAGCCAACCTAACCCAGACAAAATTTCCTAAATGTTGATCTAAAAGTTCCCTAGATTTATCCGAAATTTCGTTGTTTTTAATAACTAAATTCCAATTATTAGCCTCAAATTTAGTTTAATATTAGTTATTGATTGAAATATTACTTTGTACAACGTTTCAAAATACGCAATGTCTTGAAATTTACATGCTTTACTGTGTTCGTTTATTTTCATAAAGATTATAGCAGAAAAAAATTCTTTTTACTGCTGCACTAGAATGTGGAATTATTAGGAGTTTCTTAACAATGTAGTTAAGTTTTCAAACAGGGAATTATTCATCTTTCTTCGTTGCACTAATTGCTTGCCAAAATGCATATATACAAGTTTGGTATAATGGGAAGTCTTGCTTCATTTTTTTAAGCAGCCTCCATTCTCTATCAAGCTTTGTCAAATCTTCATAGTTCTACCAAGGTATGAAATGCTACTGCTGAAGGCACAATTAGTGTGGGAGCATTATTTTTGGCCAGAACCTTGGTATCCATAATCTCTATGTGTATAATATTTTCCGAAAGAAAAGAAATATATCTAAGGCATGTTGTGTTCTTTCAGAAAGAAAGTTGAGACATTTTGTCTGATATGTCGCAATCATTCTGACATGATTCATTACTGATTTGAGAGGAGTTATCGCTAATGTTGTAATTGTTCTCCCCCTAAATAAACTTGCTTCAATAGTAAAAAGTTTTGAAGATACGCTACTTTGACAATGCCAGTTATGTGGAAATAATTTGTTTCAGACAGCATTCAACTAGTTGATTGAAAAGGTTACAAATTACATCATAATTTAGTTGTTAATCAAGTTTGGACGGAAAGAGTTAATTTAAATTGTAAACAATGATAGTGCAGACAGGATTTCGTTGTGAAAATAATTATTAAATCCAATTTGTGGCTAGCACAAACCGCAGTGCGTTGTTTGTTTTGTTACATGAACATATTTGTTCGTGAAGCAGATCCTACATTACTAGAATAGAACCGTGAAAACCGCTCTCAACTTTATCCATAAGCGAGACGAGATTTATTATTACCTTATTATTACAAAGTATAAAAATCCCTGAACGCTATTTATGAATTAATTAATTAAAACTAGACTCTTGCTTCCCCTTCAATGTCGTTAT
>NW_025778395.1:0-76252 GCF_021130785.1 Homalodisca vitripennis | reverse complement strand
CTGGAAAAACATAATGGAAAATTCTTTGACCAACATATTTACCACACTGAAATATGGAAAAATTAAGAAGAAGAAACGTAAGAAGACAGGAAGAGCTCCCTGAGGCAACCTATAAAGCCAAAAACCATGTGATTAAAATAATCGTAAGGATCTCCCACCCACTGTAAATACCTGCAGATGACAACTGCTTAGTCCTTAGTGGTGTGATAGCAGCACCTGTTATTCCTTCCAGACAAACATTATGTATCTATGTTCCATTTCATTTATTTCTCTTATATTCTGCTGTATTCAATAAGGTGGTGCGTACTTCCATAGCAACGTTGAAAAGATTAATTAAAGATTGTAAATAATGAACAGTTAAACTGCACTGTGTACCTGGATTGTATCATTGTCAGGCTTCGTCTCCACCCACAGAGTGTCCAGGTTATAGACTGTCTGTGTCGCTCCACAGATGTACACAAGAGCATCGGACAGCAGTATCAACCACTGACTGGAGAACCTGGAGACATTCTGGAACCGTCAGCGGATGTGACCTCGACTCTCTCATCAATCTCCGCTGAGGCGTCCTGTGTAACATGACAATGCAACACGAATTCGATTCATTCTTCATTGATTTGCAACTCATGTTTATCTCTGCTGTCAGTAACTTGAATGCAGCACAGGAAAATAATGATTTAAATTATACCTGCTTATTCAGCCAGTTTAAAATTAGTGTGCTCTGCAGTTATGTAAA
The DNA here is from genome assembly GCF_021130785.1 of Homalodisca vitripennis. NCBI lineage: Eukaryota > Metazoa > Arthropoda > Insecta > Hemiptera > Cicadellidae > Homalodisca > Homalodisca vitripennis. The sequence continues at coordinate 75,519 of NW_025778395.1, read as the reverse complement.
TAAAATAATAGACATAATTTGCCCCATAATCCAACAATTTGGAGGTTAGGTTCTGTGACTTCTGAGGTATGTTGAAATCTGTGATCAATTGACATGAAAACTGGTAGTGTATGATGACAAAGGATCCTCCTTTAGGGTGACACACAATGAGTCTTTAGCTTCAGCTTACTTTAAATTTACTATAGTTCTTGATAGTAGAAATTTCCATTCATAAAATTTGAATAAATTTGAAGCTGACACATTTACATGCCACCTGGTGTTTGTTATTAGGTCACTAGACGGCATGAAACCTTGTGAAAGAGGCTACAGAGGTCTCGGGACTATTTGGTGGTGTAAGAATGGAATTAGGAATTGTCTGATGTATTTAACACGCGAGCACACGCACCCATTTTTGTTCACGAGGACACGCACTACGGCAATTTGCTCACATCTTACTATATTGTTTCTCACGATCTTGACATTAATCCCTATACTGTAGTACTAATTGTTGGGTGTAGTCCATTATCTTAACTTATTCTAGGTATTAATATTCTTTGATGATAGTTTTCCAATTTATTTAAATAAATATTTTACAAATATACAGTAAAATCATAGTTTCGTTTAAACTACGCCTTGGCACGCCATGTTAGCAAATTGCCGCGATTGTTTGAATCAGGTTTAAAAGTAATAATAATGCCACAATTGTTTAAAAATCAGTACAATTTATATGTTTTAGTATCTAAAAATCTATGATAATTTTATATTTATCCTAATGATGTACTAGTTATTGTTAGAAATAGAGTACTTTAAATTATAGTTATAATTTAAACAAAATTTAACTTACTTTATACTATTTTCATAACTAGGACTACACTGATATACAAGAATATTTCTAAAAGTATAATTTAACCCTTTAAGGACCATAAGAAATGTGGCATGAAAAAATAGTTGTTATTCTTGTAAATATATTGCAGTTATGTAACTAAACTATTTATTTGTATTTAAAATAATTAGTACACCTAGTTTATTATATAATGGCATGGGGACAAATGTGTCCCTACGGACTGTAACGGAACTTGACAAAGATACTGCAATGGCATATATTTGTCCCAAGCGGACTGTAGTAAAACCTAGTAAATTGAGTACTTCACTATATTTCTGTAATTTTACAAGTCTTTGTATGTTTATTTAGGTGTTTAAAGTAAATATTATTTAATAAAAAGTTGTTTTATTCACAAAATTATGAAATTACAAAACTTGCTCGTCAATATACATGTTCGAAAACGTGTCAGTTTATTATAAAAAAATAACAATAGAACGTTGTTCTTATGTTGATTAGTGAAACTGTTCAAAGCAGTTTCTTTCATTGGTAAAGCATAAATGAACTTGACATATTACACATATACAGTTTGTTTCGGTTTTCTACTTTGTTCTTGGGCACATTCAACACATCGACGTCTGATATTTGTCTTTTTTCATGATATCTTCTGGCTTCAATGAGGGTCTTATATTTTAGATTTCCTTGACAATGGAGTATTGGGAAGTGAACGCATTCTATTTTTGTAGTCACCAATTAGACCTCGCGCTATCATTTGTCGGTACTCAAGATATGTAATAGCTTTTGAGTTCTCAAATTTTCATCTTGGTTTTATGTAAAATAAACGTTCACTAACAGAATCTATCTCACAAACTTCAAGTCAATACCCTAACTAACTAGTAAGAAGAATAAAATGGCATAACCTCAAAATCTAATATGCCAAACTGAAGGAAACTGTAGTCAGCTGTTCTCAATAAGGCTAGCCAACCTAATTCCCTCACAGTCCATAGGGACATATGTGTCCCAACGAAAAAAAAAAATGTAATTATGAGCAAATAAAAAATAATATTATCAGATTTTCTTCCTAAATTTATTGGTCATGTTGTATTATGATAATACCATCAAGCAATTCATCCAAATTTGCATTAAGAATGTTTGTGCAAAAATATAATAAAACTAAGAAATACATTTATAATTACATTGCATAATTATATATTTTTAATCAAATAAAGGAGACTTTGTTTTACAGCGGGAATAATTTTTTAAATGTATTTCTAAGCTTTTTGAATCGGTAATAATTAATATTTATGAATATTAACTTGACTGGCATATAGAAAAAAAAATTTTATTCTGGGGACACATGTGTCCCTTGGTCCTTAAAGGGTAAACAAAATTAAACTTACTTTATACTATTTTCATAACTAGGACTACACTGATATACAAGAGTATTTATAAAAGTATAATTTAAACAAAATTTAACTTACTTTATACAATTTTCATAACTAGGACTACACTGATATACAAGAATATTTCTAAAAGTATAATTTAAACAAAATTTAACTTACTTTATACTATTTTTTCATAACTAGGACTACACTGATATACAAGAATATTTCTAATATTATATAAACTATTTACCTTTTGATTAAAAATGAAAACAAAATTATATTTTAATTACCTGTGTAGCCCTACTCTGTTGTTAAATACAAAGAAAATCACTTGCGCATTTATTTTTGTGTAAAAAAAGGAAGAATAATTTTAGTATGAAATTTGATAAAACTTGATGAATTGGGTTTCTATTCAAAATCCATACTTTCATTATTGGTTTCTTCTGCTTCACTCTGAACATCTTGTGCATTGCAGCTACAGTGTGTTCTTTGCAGATCGGTGTCTGACAGTTATTGCAAAAAAACTTGTTGTTTTTCGATTTTTCCTTCTCGGACATATACCACATTTTTGCATAGCCTCCTTGATGAGCCTGCTGCACATCGGACAGGAATATGGGCAGGTCGAATCTTGAATATGTCAGGTAATCTGTCTTTGATTTGACGAGGTAATGATAGTTTGTCATTTACTCTTCTTTGTACAAGGTCTGTTAAAAGTTGTCGCCCTAGATTCGAGAGAAACAATCTTCTTGGAAGGACTGTATCGTCAGCTACTCTTAGATTATTTGCTTTGTGTATCAACATAAGCATTAATACCTCCAACATTAAGAAGGAAAAAAAACAGTGTTAGTGGCCAACGGGTAGAGATTCTTGACACGGAATATTGTTTTTGCATTGGCATCATTTACATCAAACACCACATTGGTCTTATTGTAAAATGTAATGATGGAGGGCATTGCACCTATCGCCGGACTCTTCGTCAATATCATCTGTGTCATGGAAAGTAGACAAAAAAAGCTAGGACTAACTTTTTATTTGAAGGTTTGTAAGATACCAATACCTCAGTTTGTGTGTGAATGCGAACATGGAAGCTCTTTACTGGTCTCTCGTTCCATTTGTTTTCAGTGATCAACTCTAGAGGGATTTCTGGTTTATTCTTTCTGATGTGTACCAACCAGTGTTAACTTCTTCTGCAGAAGATCACGTGCAATGGGAATGGAAGTGAAGTAATTATCACATTGTGACATTTCTTGGCCGGTGTAAGCTATGTGAGAAGTCATTCTATTAACTACATCACGAGTGGATGTGCTCAAAGCAAAGGGCCCTCTATGCTGATTCGTAATAAAAACTTCTAAACTAGAAAGTATAAAAAGTCTTATAATCTGTCAGTGCCCAAACCTTTAATACCAAATTTTCCTGGTTTTTTAGGCATGTACACACGGAAGGGGCACTTGCAAAAAGTTTGGCAGCATTTCGTCCAATGTGACGAATGCTCCGTGAGAGTAGTTGCTGCGACAGCTTTGAACAAACTTTTCAAACAGTTCTCTTAAAGCAATACATTTTGTCTTGGGACTTTCTCAATTCTCTGTCATCACCACTTACATTATCAAACCGTAAGTTTTGCAACTTTGATTCACTTCCCGTGGCCAGTCTGAATATCTCTACTCCAAAACCATCACTTCGCCACAAATCTAAAGTATTTTGTACACCTGAAATTACAAACATCAGATAGATACAACAAGCCTAATAATGCTCTCATTTCAACGTAGTCAGTTTCTTTGGCATTCTCGAATTCGAAGAGTAATTTGCCTTATTTTGGGCAATTTTCTTGTTAGTACATGAAACTATGTTTTTCTATTAGAGAATCGGGGAAAAAATAACATCCAACATTCTAGCTCTGGACTTTGCTCTGATTGCCTCGCGCCTAGGCCAGGAAAGTTGTGTTATAAAGTTGTGACTTCTAGCTCGTGATGATTTCTTTTGAGGAGTGTTGGACCAAACCAAAGGATTGGGATTTTAATCTAGTTATTCTACCAGTATAGCATGGACTAATTATTGCACTCGTTTGTAATAACTGCTGGTTACCTGTAACCAGTAACTGCTGAGTTCTGGTGACTGGGTCCAGCAGATGCTATGTCCTGGAAACTGGGTCTAGCGGCTGCTAAGTCCTGGTGATTCGGTTCAGTGGCTGCTAAGTCCTGGAAGACTGGGATCTAGTGGCTTTCTATGTCCTGGGAGACTAGGTTGTAGCGGTGTTCAAGTCCTGAAGACTGGGGTCTATCGGCTGCTATGTCCTGTAGTCGATCGGCTGCTAATAAACGACTTCCGCTACGTTCTTGAACATTAGTCTTCTTCTAATAGATCCCCAATGCTCTCTTCAGAATCACTGTCTTGACTAAAGTTTTGAATAATTTCAGGATTCGTTCACATCACTCAAGTCAGATAATTACATCGTTCTAATTCGCTTGTTCGTGGTTCTGGAACTGACTCTAACAAGTCTCGTATGCGTCTCCTGTTCCTCTTCATATGTATCCATATTTTACCTTATAAAGATTTTTTAAGTTTCAATATCCAAAAACTTGCGCACTAAAACTAATTTTTAAAACACAATGTATCTATAATCATATATTAAATACACCAAATTACACGACAGCAGATCGCTAACGGTAAAATCGCTGGACAGCACGCACGTAGGCAAAACTGCTCACAATTGGGGGGTAGCGCTTGACATAACATAAGGACTGCACATCCCGGCGACCGGCAAGACACTAACCCAGCCCAAGGTCACGTAGAGGGATAGTTTGCACGAGGATTACAAAGCCGCCCAACTTTCTCCCGCAAACAATAAAACAGCTGCACTCAATATTAGAAAAATGCGGCAATTTGCCGAGGTGTGCATGTGCTCGCGTGTTAACCACTCAATATAGTTTTGACATACATGGACGCAACAACTTACCACCACTACATTGTATGGTTTGACGTCTAGATAATGTGCCATCAGCCCGGCCTGTCATTCTATCCTAAGACCAGTTCTCGAATTACTTTGACAAAGTAATAACCATTAACCCTAGAAGTGTGTCCATGTTACCAAAAGATAAAACGTCAGTCCATTTTTGACGTGTTGCAAGGTTTTTTTAAAAAAATTCGTAATATAAAAAAAATACTTTAACTTAATATCAAGGAAAACATATAGTGTTTATATATCTTTTTTCTTCTCAGAAGTTGTACTATTTGAAATAGGAATAAATGTTTTGATATTCTTTGGTTTAGTATATACTTTTATGAAAATAATGAGAAATTGCAAAAAGTTTTATATGAAAATTTCAAGTTTGGACCTCTGTAAGGTATTGAAATATTAACCAGTAAGGTCAAAATGTTTAAATGTATAAAATGTTAGAGAATTTTATGCCAAATTAAAAAAAATATATTAAAAAAATTTCTATTAAACAAAAATTGTAATTTTGCCAATTTTTCTTTTTACAAAAGCGAAAATGTACAAAAATGTACAAGGGGTTTGGGCTTTTCATTTTTTTACCTCCAAATGTGACTATATATTTATATGAAAAAACAGTTTTCTATTGTAAATTATACATGCTATTTGAAAAACACTAAAAGTAAACAACAACAAAATAAACTGTTATTTTATTATAAGCTTACAAAAAAAAATCTGTTGAAAAATGAAAATATTTCGTAACAAAATTCAGAAACAAGCTACAAATTTTCACTTATACTTTATGTTTATGTAATTTTTTGAATATACCCTTAGTAAGTATGTTTGTTTGGCTAAAATAAAATATAATATATGTTCAAATACTTTGAGAAGGAACTGAGTTATGACATTTTTTTGTTAACAGTCGCACGTTATTTGAAGAATTTACTCATAAAAAAATAATCTGGTTTGCAATGTAAAAAAAAATATGAAAACATTTTTTTTACTTGTTATATTATGTTAGCACATAATGTTTGACAGAAATACACTCAATAATTTTTGAAAATTGAGTAAAAAATAAATGTTGTGCGTCAAATATTGTAAAACCTTGCATTGTTAAAAATTGTTGAGAATAGCCTATATAAACAATAGATAGTATAGTTCAAAATAACATTGTTTTATAATGTTTTTGTCATTTCAATATGCATTTATGCAGTAGAGTATTTTAACCTGAAAAAATAGAGACCTAAATTATGAAAATCGGGTAAAAAAATAAGCTCGTGGGTGAAATAAAATGTTCAACAATGGCCGACAGGGATGGGTTTGGGTTGGTCTTGATGCGACGACGCCGTGATTCATCTTTTCGTTTCGCACTGCCGGAAACCTACTGAACTAAATTTACCGCTGAAAGATTGTACGGTAGATCGTTTCTTTCACTTTACACTGTTTTTTTTATTTTCTTTATTGACAATAAATAAACTGTGTGAATGTTATTGTACTAACCAGCATAAAATATGCTGGTTTTACAAACTTTAAAATTGTCCCTTTTTAGAATATTCATAGTAAATCAAACTATTCATTATAATGACTTTTCTGTTTGCAACTGGAGAAAGAACTTTTTCATTCACGCGTCTATTGACATATGACAGCACCGTTTTGCAGGGCAATACGTAACTTGCTGTGATTGGTTGAAAAATGACGTATTTCTTTGGACCCGGCCACCCGCGAAAATTCCACTCAAATGATGACGTCTTCAGAAAAACATTTCACCACGACCGTAATATTGATGTTAGAAAAAAAAACGTTTATATGAAAATTGTAGAGTGGAATCTCACAATTTTCAATGATACCAAAAACATGGTGATTGTTTAAAGATAAAATAATTATTTTTAATGAAAAACTGAACCGACATACAATATGCTAGTTCCGCACAACACACATAAATTTACAACCGACATAAAATATGCTGGTTCCACACTTCTAGGGTTAAAAGGCATATAAAAAAAAAACAAGAATCAGTTTATTTTATTGTTTTTGTTTCTAGTTGTTTATTTTGCTGAATATTGACAATATTCATGGTTTCAGTTTAGCTACAAAAACAAACCATATATACAGAATTTTACTGTATTTTAAGTGCCAATTTTAATTATTGCATGATTTCTTTAATTTTTACTATCATTGGACTATTTATTATCAAATTGTTATGAACCAATCTCAAGACACTAAAACTAAGTTATACTTATTCATCCGTTACAGTCATCTGAATATAAAATGTACCTTACAATATGTTTCCCATAACTCATAAAATCATCCATCACTTAAATTCAGTTCCTTTGAGTTACCAGTTTCCTATATGGATTTGTAAGCTTTTTAATTTTGACTATATTACATCAAGGTTACGCTTTGCCTAACAAAATATTAATTTTTTGATAGTAAGCTGTATATATATCCTTCTTTCACAGTTCATTACTTGAAAATTTATAAATTTTAATACTATATAAAACAAGCAATGCTTGTGAACTCTACAGTTTATTTAACTTATTTTCTTGTAGAGATGTATTTAGATTAGATACCTGAGGATATCCACAAGTCTGCCACAACTCTCCCAGAACATTCCTGGTGCTGTCGGCCTGGCTTGCGCATCGTGTCTTGTTTGTCACAGAACTGTTCCCACTTGAGCGCTTCCGGAGGCACAGGGCTCTGTCCACGGGACAGCATCATCTGGGCAATATTGGCAAGTTTCAGAGAAACAGCTCTTATACAAACTCCTTACAGTGAATAAACTGGTACTTCATTAGCCAACAGATGTCTAATAGCAGATATTATCCCAGTTGATGATTGTTAAAGAGATTAAATGTCCACACACATACACACTCAATGACACTTACATTGAAATGAGCTTCCATTACAATCAGTGATTCCTTTGGCTGGCTCTAAACCTGATGTGGTATTTATATGGACATTAGTTTGTAGAGCAATAGACTTAATATTGTACGTACTAATTGGATAATATTAATGAATGAGGGTATCTAGGAGGAATTGTAAACAAAACCTTTGTAACTCTTTTGCACATTAGGCTAGTTTAAGAACATTTTATGTACATTAGATTTTTAACAGACCATATTTCAACTAGCTTCTTGGAAAAAAGTGTCAATGACTTTTAACCAGCAGGTTTTTCTTATAAGAAACCACATTAACTGGCCTATGGTTGGTAGAAAGTGGACAAAAAGGGCTGTGTTTCATGTGCTCTGTATGACTCGTACAAACTTATCAAAGCATGTCCTATTTAGTTTTATTCTAGTAGTCAGCTTTACTCCATCTAGATTATCAATAATTTTTGTCATGAGTTGATATTTTCATGTTTAAAATACTGTTCTTTGTCACCGACTATTTTTGGATTTCTTCAGATGAACATGGACTCCAGATTTCAGGAGTCAAGTTCTGTGACAGCATCATATTTCAGATACTGCATGTAAGAAGAAGGTGAACTGGAGCTAAACTCAACATTCACAAACAGCACGTACCATTGGATCACTTTGAAACTGAAATACAACCTACTAACTAGTTATTAATGGATAGTTATTAATGTCCTGTACAACAAACTGGATTGAAATTGACAAATTGTGGTACATAACTTACTGTAAAGAATATAAATCCAATCCTGAAAAGACAATTTTGGAATGTCCAATGCTTACCTTGTAAACAGAGACCCTGTTGAGGGGATGTGTGAAAGCGCAAGTGAGTATTGCCTCAGGGGAAGTCTTGCGAGACGGTAGCCTGTCGGAGAAGATGGCCACCAGCCTGGGAGGGATGTCTACGACACGAGCTTAGTTGTGAGAACCCGCTCATGGCGATCATATCGCAGACCGCGCCCAAATATTACATCATACACCTGCATGGCCACAACAGATGTTTAATATCTAAATCTATTTTGATGATTAGTCAGTCCAACTGTATTCTTTCAACAATAATTGAGAAGTGAAACCCGACAGCTAGTCAGTAGTAAGTGTTTCCTGATAATTAGTAGAAATCACAGTTTTTTCTCGACTTTGGAGTATTTCCCTTATACTCATGGCATAAGGAACTCGAAGACTGAGATACAGTAGAAGTCTGTCTAATTAACTGAAGTAAACAGAATCGGGACTCCCTTAGATATGATAAAACATGGAGATTAGAGATAAGAAAAACTCAATATTGATTAATAAACAACAGTTTGTTCACACAATTAATTAGTGTTATTTATGTACCTTACAATTAAATACAAACTACACACAATATTATATTTCAATAATGTCTGATTGATTTTTACTATAAGCTCTTGGCTTCTTTCTTTTACTGCAATGTTGTAATTATACTGAATAAATATTTCGTCAAGGGCTGTGCCCCCTTGCATTTTGATGTAAACCTATAGCTACTTCCAAGATCTTCATCCCACAAGAATGAGAATTTTAGGAATATTATCGCCTGTATTGTCTTCTTCTTTTTATTGATGATTAACCTCATCTCTATCTGTTATCTGATACTGTTGGTTATAATGTATATTCTTAAAAATTTGTTTTACAATTTTGAATTATTAGAGGATAAAACATTTTTTAAACAAGTGATTTTTTTTTATGATATTAGAAAAACTAAACAATTTAGTTCCACAGGACTGGAACAGAATTTATTTTCACAAAATGTTGGCTCTGTGAGGAAGTTATTAGCTAAGGCCATTTAATGTTCCTAATTTGACTATTAATTGATAACTTAATGATACTTTCACTATCAACAACTTTGGGCTGTTAAGTGACTATAAAGGGACATTAATTCCATTTCAAAAACTTAAATTTATCAAGTTAAAAATATATTATTTAATGCCATTACGCCCTAGTACAGATACCATTACTACAGGACTGGTACGATGTAGAAAATACCTACATATCTATGTATTGAATAAAAAAATGTTTATAATTTCTGAACAAAATTATAAACCTATTTAACATGAAACATATACAATGAAAAATGTTGAAACTTGTTTTGTCACAACTCCAACAGGAATATCTATTCAATATCCTTACAATGTACTAACCTGTAAATACTCATCCATGTGATCCTGTAGCAGTTTGAAACTGCTCGTGCCTTGAGACATGGACGTCACATTTACGGCAGTTAGTTGTAACAGATCTGTGTATCTGCAACATTTCATACAATTAATATTATCAAGAGAAATGACACTTTAAAAAATATTTCACTATAAAATGTATTACTTGAAAAAAAAAACCGAACACAAAAATAAAAAGTTTTGATTAATATTTTAAAAACTATAAAAGTAATATTAATCTTTTTAGAAAAGCTACATTTTTTGTGTTGTTTTGGACTAAATTTGAAACTAAACAGCTGATTAATCTTAAAATATTACTATGAATATTTTTTCTTTTAATCTGGTTCATTTTTATTGTTTATATACAAAAAAATTTATAATACATTAAAAATTATCGCAGTAGAAGTTTTCTCATAAATGTCTGTACATACAGGCATTGGGACTATAAGAGTTAATCCTTTTACATAGAGTTCTTGCAGAATTTACAACAGTCCAGAGATAAAAAAAGTTTAAATGAACTAGTGATATATGAGAAAAATCAGATTAGGAAATTTTATTACATACATAACTATATTGTTCCTTGATTTTTTAACATCACTTCATTCAACCTTTAAGAAGTTATCGTATCTCTTCAGTGATTTTGTATATCTGGTTATTAAAAATCTGTTTCTTGAACCAGCCAGTTTCTTCAATTCTTCTAGTGCCAAGCTATTTTATCAATTCATGAGAGTAAAGTGTCCGTTCTATTTTATTGCCAAATGTACACCTTTAGAAAAACTTTCTCTACACTTTTGTTTTTTTTTTTTTAACATTATTGTCTTCCAGTTTTTACTACTGAAAGATTAAACTGGAAATGAAATAAAAATAAATTATATAAAATATTACTAGGTAGGTTTATAAAATTGAACAAACAATAAAAAACAAGAGAGAGCAGCAGTTACAATAATTAACATAACATTTTTCAGTGGCCAACAGATCAGAAGATTCTCTAGCAATATTGTGCTTTATATACCTTTCATGCAAAAATATGTTCATTTTACGTTAACAAAACAAAACATACCATTTTGTTGCTTAGCAACAAAACTAATACATAAGTAATAATTTAGTGAATTTTTACAATGATGATTCTTTTAACATTTTTGCTCTTAACATTCAAATTTTCAGATAGCGGGAATATCTTATAATCGATTCTGAATCCAAATTTTCAGACATGTTGAAAAACAATATATAATAACATTCACTCAAATCTTAATTTTTGTTATATTGTGATGTTTACGAAGAACTATAGGTATGATAAAGAGTATTTTAAAACTTAATACAACTTATATTTTAACCTTCATAAACAGTACATAATGTATGTGTTAAACACAAAAACGCCATGTTTTGAAAAAGTTTTACTTTCCAAGTATTTTTTTATGTATTATAACATGAATTTCTGTATATGTGGTAATTACTGAACACATTAAGCAATAACAAAAATAGTATATTGGTCTCCTCATAACTTAAGTTTTTAAAATTGTCTATCTATTGACAGATGATATTAGACTAAAAGTGTTTACAATAGAAACATAAAATTTAAATAGATTCTTTTTTAACCCTTTTGCTGATGAAGTCTAGGTTTTTCCTATCCTGTTGATGTCCGATACATCGGATGTCTGTAAAATAACCTTTTTAAAATACGTTACATACGTCCAATCACCATGGAACTATTCAAAGTTTACAAAAAATTACATGATTAAATTAAAATTACAGAAGCTTCATGAGAAAATAGTTTTACAAGTCTGAAGACATAACACTTTTTATATCTCTTGATATAATGTAAAATCATGAAGGAAGGTGAAATAATAGCATAACATATTCAGAGAAGAAAACTTTCCAAATACTTAGGACATCTTATAGTTTTAAAACCATAACTAAACATGCAAACAACAAACTTCCCATTCCCATGTAAACTTGTTACCAACAAGATAACTTTTTGTAATGCATATTTTGAAAATGTACTACCAACTTTTTAGTACCACTGAATTACTTCAAATTTAATAAAAAAATTTAAAATTGTTACATTAAAAACAATACATGCGATAATGATTAAAGAAAAAAATGTAATCTGTAAAATAAACATAAATATTATGTAATTCTGAACTATTATATTAATCATTAAAAAATCTAAAGCACATTTCTTAAACTATACGTTTTGACTAAAAATTGCTTTGTCAGTTTTTGCATGTATCATTTCTAAAATGCTAGGCAGTGTTGACTGATGACAATAGTTAAGCTACGTTTTACATTGGAAAGATATTGCGCAAGTTTTGTGCCTGACAGTAAAAACTGCTGGTCTATACGGGCACACAAGCAGTGTCATGATGTGACCAGTGTAGGACAGTTGTACACGAGAATTGGAAGACAAGTGTTGGATATTAGAATTTCAATTATAAACATTGACAAGATATTAGTGTTATGTGAACAGATTTTGCCTTGATTCCCACAACAACCAGCAACGCATCTGTAATAAATTCTCGTATTTAACCCTATTCACACTACAACTTTAATTTTGACGTATTAGAGCGATACCCAAGTGATAAGTGAATGAGCAAAATCATAAGTGATCTATCTGCAGATCCAAGGACATCAAGCCAGGATGACTGTGTTGTCTAAGGCACTACTCTCAGACACGAGAGTTGGCATTGGAGTTGAGGGTCACTGGTCTGTGGTAAAGTTTAGAGAGAGGGCCCCCCCCCTCAAATTAACAGTGGTTGGCTTGGGTGTAAGTTGACGGGATCAGTGTATTCTTCTATAAGTGTGCCAGACTGAAAATACCCTTTTGCTTTTTGTCTTCACTATTAAAATAAACCACTTAATTTGTGTTATTTTATGTTTTGCAACGCATTTATTATTAAATCATAACCATAATAGTAACTTATAAGAGTTTAAAAAAACCCATTTAAATCATATCTGGCGTGTTAGAAAAATTTACCAGCAGGTGGAAAAGATAATACTGCTTATCCTTGTTCACATTATGTGACAGTAATTGTACAAGTGTAAATACAATTTTATAAAATTTAATACTTCAGCACAAAAACACTGTTGTTGCCTGTACACCAGGAGAAAGGACCTATCTTTAAATACTCACTTGGAACACAAGTTAGCAATGATGTCATCTAGGTTAGACTTCCTCGCTAGTGGTTTGAGGACCGAGGTTTGCACTGTGAGCATCTCCTCCAAGAAGCACTGCTCGCTAGCGAGGTCCGTGCTGGAGGCTACATCACTATCAAGTGAGCCGGCCACGATACAGGTGAAGTCACCACAACACATGACGTGCAGTGGAATCTCGCTGTCCAACATATCGTACTCTGCCATGTCCTCATTCCTGCACAAACACATTTTATGGATATGAAGTCACCACAACACATGACGTGCAGCGGAATCTCGCTGTCCAACATATCGTACTCTGCCATGTCCTCATTCCTGCACAAACACATTTTATGGATATGAAGTCACCACAACACATGACGTGCAGCGGAATCTCGCTGTCCAACATATCGTTACTCTCTGCCATGTCCTCATTCCTGCACAAACACATTTTATGGATATGAAGTCACCACAACACATGACGTGCAGCGGAATCTCGCTGTCCAACATATCGTTACTCTGCCATGTCCTCATTCCTGCACAAACACATTTTATGGATATGAAGTCACCACAACACATGACGTGCAGCGGAATCTCGCCTGTCCAACATATCGTACTCTGCCATGTCCTCATTCCTGCACAAACACATTTTATGGATATGAAGTCACCACAACACATGACGTGCAGCGGAATCTCGCTGTCCAACAACATATCGTACTCTGCCATGTCCTCATTCCTGTACAAACACTCTTTTGATTCAGGTGAGGGCAAAACTACTACAGAAAATTCAAGAGGATAAATTGAAAGCACTTTTATTTGAAGATATTTCAAACAATAAGTTAAATACTACCTTATCAAGAGCATCTGGATGCATTTTCACATTGGTAAACTAAGTACAGTGTTTTGAACAAAGGGATTCCTGAAAGAATATGGTACAGTTATTGACAAATATTCTATTGGAACATAGATATAGTGTTGTAAATATTTTAAAGTGACAACATTGGATTATGCTGTACCAAATACTTACTTACTTACTCTTACTCTCATGGCCATGGATACCCTAGGTGGTATTTGGCCTCGCCAACCAGCTGCCTCCATCTCTCCCTGTCTTCACAATCCCCCTGACCCGCTCTCAATTTCCGCAAGTCCTTCTCCACCTGGTCCTTCCAGCGATTTTTGGGTCTACCTCGAGGTCTTCTTCCAACTGGATTGTGTTTCCAAACCTCTTTAATCAATTTGTCATCCTCCCTCCTCATCACATGGCCTGCCCACCGAAGTCTCTTGCTCTTTGCTTCTCCTACAACGTCTGGAGATTGAAACATCTCTCTGATTTCTTGGTTGTGGCTGATTCTCCATCCATCTCCATCTCTAATAGGTCCGAAAAGTTTCCTCAAAATTTTATTCTCGAATGTAACCAATCTCTTTTCTGCCTGTTTATCTATAAATCCATGTCTCTGCTCCATAGAGAAGAACTGGTCTTATAACAGTCTTATATATTCTTAATTTTGTTTTGTAAGACAGTAATTTTGATTTTAAAATATTATTTAATGCGTACATGCTTCTATTTGCCAAATTTATTCTATTTTGGATTTCTATTAGTTCATTACTCTTTGATTTAACTATTGCTCCGAGGTATTTGAATCTTTCAACCTGTTCGAATTTATGGTTCAGTATTTCCAAATCTTCTCTACCATTATTTCCTCGCCTAAAATAAATCAACTTTGTCTTAGCGTCGTTAATTTCTAGTCCTATTGACCGGGTTTTGTCTATTAATATTCCTGTCATCTCCATCAGTTCATCTCTGTCATTGGAAACTAACACCACATCATCCGCAAATGCCAGTGCTCCTATCTTAGTTCCAATGCTTATACCTAGTTTCCTATTTCTTATTTCTTTCAATGCTTTTTCCAGGGCTAAATTGAACAGTAATGGAGAGAGGCTGTCTCCCTGTCTCACCCCTGTTTTTACCTCAAACTCGGGTGAATATTCATTTTCCACTTTAACTTTCCATTTGGAATTTTCTAAGCTAAGTTTTGCCATTTTCGTTAGTTTTGTAGGTATTTTTGTATGTAGGTATATTGTAGGTACCAAATACTTAGTATAAATAAATGCTACTGGAAGGTATAAACCAGCCAGTACTGAATGCTCCTGGTATGCTTACTGAACTGACGGAAGTTAGCAATTAACTTGCACCAAAATGATTTAAGAACAATTAATTAGTTTCATAACAGTAAAAAGGTACTTATAATGCTGTACTGTAAATACATTACTTCTTACTATAGTTCTTAAACATATGTGGAACACCATTTTACCAGTAATACAAGTACATAGACAGCATAGTTATATTAAATTGTTTAAAACATTTTTCAAGACCTGGAGAAAGAATGGGATGCAGAAACATGGTTTGTGGCTACATGTTTAGCATAAAATATTACTTTTAAATTATGTACTACACTATATTTATGTCTGCAAAAATATTTCCAACATAGAACATCCAAATTTGCAATGAAAATTTCAACTGAACCAAAGTCAAATATTTACAAGTTGACAACGATTAGTGGAGATTAGTCACAATGTATTATCTTGAAATCAATATCTGAAGAAATTTAGAAAAGAGCAGATGTGAAAATGGGACACAAAATCATCCTGAATGATAGTCATTTAAATACAAAAAAAAGTTAATTTGAGGAACATTAAATCAGTTTTATCTAATTATTTTATTTTCTTGGATGAGAAGTTGTAAACCATCTATTAGAAATTAATTAAATAAAAATCACCAAAACAAGCAAACTGAGCATTAATGTTATAACTAATTTTTCATATATAACTTCTTGTTAAAACCAACTATGTTTAATCATACAACAAGTAAAAAAGAAAATAACTTAATGTGCCAAATAAACTACCATATGGTGTTTTTTTTACAACTGAACTATCATCATGTAATGGTAAACTAATATGATATTATGAACTGAAGCTAAACACAGCATTCAAAATTAATATGATGCTATCAAAATGTATACATCATTCAGTTCTAATTTATTAAACAATGATCAACTACATATAACACAAATTATTATTTCATATGATAAGGTAATGAGTAATTAATTGAACTGAAACAACTACTGACCTTAACACTCAAGAACACAAATGTCTGCAAGACTGAACAATCCATATCTGAGCTGTATCGTGTGGATAGTGCTAGTAGAACATGCACGGTCCAGCTTAATCTCTAATTGCTGAGTGATTCACACTTCTTGGAAGTGTATGTTAAATGCTGATTAATTGTTTACTGCATCTGATATTATTTCAGCTATGTACATACAGGCCCAGGGGCCCAGAGCCCAGAATTGAGAAGTGAAAAATTAAACATTTTCCTCATTATCATATATATTTTCTAGAAAATTTTCGGATTTAAGTCCTGAAAGTTCTAAACTGACATATCGCTCAATTCTCCATGGTGCCAATAATATTTTTGTAAGAGACCGAAGTTAATCTTTTTTAAAGACCATTTAAATCTGTAAATAGTTGTATACCTGTTACACCGTAAGACAAAACCATTTCCGTTTTACAACATTTTAAATAAACCAATGCAAAATTAACACTTTTTATTTTAAAACTATACCTAAATTTTGTTAATATCTTAGTTGTAATAAATATACAAATTGTGACCATTTCAAATTCGGTAAGTACTTATTATTTTTTCACTAGACAAGACTGCGTTCCTCATTTGATCACAAATTTATCAATTTAATTCCAATAAAAAATGTTACAGGTAAATGTTAAGTATAGAAATAGTGAGAAACTCGTTCACCATTCTTATCAAACATTTTACAGCTTCAAAAAACGTTTAGATCAGAGGAAGTTTCCTAAACAGTAATAACAAAAATAACAATTGTATCTTATGAAGACTGCCATGAGGTTTTAACTAACAACCTTTTTAGTACCAAGACGATTTCACATTGTACGTGTACTAACTACCAGGCAATTCTGAAAGTAAATGCAAGTGCTTCAATAAAACTTTTTAAAATATTACTGTTGAAGTTTTATTTATAATTATTTTTCATTTAGCAGATAATTATTAACTGAGCATTAGCTAACCCTATCACTTGAGAGGCTGCACAAATTTCATTTCTGTCTGTCTGTGAACTAAATCTCAAAAATAAACTGACCGATAGACTTGAAATATTACAAGAGGAAACACTGGGTTCCTTGACGATACATGTCCAACCATGGAAATTAGCTGAGCGTCATTGTGACTCACTAGGCAGACACAATTTTTCTTTTCTCTGCAGTGGTGAAAATTTCTTTTCTGTATAAAGGTCTGTTTGTCCATCTTTCCACAGGATATATCAAGAATGAAATAAGTTGTAGACTTGTAATTATGCATGCTTCAGCAAAACTTGTTCTATAATATAATGATACTGTAAATACAATTATTCATATAAATAGTAATATTTTACAAGATTTTGTATTAATATTTTGAAGAAATGTGTTTTTAAATTCAGTTATACACCTATAGGTAAACCGCTTAAAAAAAGAACCGGGTGATTTTAGTTCACGCAGAGTGAGGTAAATACCCCTCTGCCGCTGAATGCTGTCCTCTCCCCAGTATCCCCACCACTGCTCGATACTCGCCCGTTTGCTCTATGACCTGACCTGGCCACTGCAACTTAGCGGCTAATCTCACACCAAAACGCAAGCTCCCTGGATATGTCTATAGCTACATTAGTCTGTTCAAGTCATATTTTACGCTTCCAAAGGCCTACACACAAAAATACAATACACTTATAGAATAGGTAAGTAGCTGCAATGTAAACAAAACGGCGAGACACAATCCACACAGCTGATAAAACAGACGAGATGCTTGTCCCAACCCCCCACCACTCAAGGGGGTCCTTCCTGCACATGGCTGCTCAGATATTTGCTTCTGCACAGGTTTCTTTGCAAGCGGTTTATCTATAAGAGAATTTTTGAGATTTCTTGACTTTATTACTATGACTTATTAAATGTAACATTATATCAATTCTATAGAAATAAATTCACCAAAGTGAATTTGCAATCTAAAGTAACAGAACTTAAAAATTAATTTTCAAAATGACTATTACTCGAGCATATTTTATAACTCTTATATTGCTGTTAAAATAGTCATACAGGGTAAAAATGAAAAAAGTAAACATAAGTCTAACTAAAACATACAATGTTTGTAAACAAACATTATCATTGACAAATGAGTATTTATTGAATTGTGACATCACTTATTACAATTTAATAATAATAAATTCTAGCAACAAAAATGTTATATGTTCATATAAACATCTGTAAACCAACTCTATATAGCTTTGTTACATATTATTTCATACAAAAACTAACTATTATTTCATATTATTTTGTAACTGTTGACAGTCGGTAAAACAATGATGTGAAAGAAATTAAACAATTACAATACCAATTTTTGAAACAATATTCCAGATTGGAAACAAATTAAAGTCGTATGATAATAAGCTAAAAATGTTCCTTAACCTTTTGACTGATATGCAAAGATATATATTGTTGTGAGCATATTTGCCAAAACTTGATATACAACAAAATATCCTTGTTGCATAATACATTTTAAAAGTAAAAAGTAAAGAATGTCTTATTTTATCAGACAAAGTTAGGGCTAAGAAGCCCTCTCTAACACTTAACCTATTTTTACCATATGTAAATAAATAGAGAAATATATTCACATCAAAACAATAATAACAACTATAACGAAAAAAACATTCATATAGAATATTCAATGTGACTTTCCAGATTTCCAACAAATTGCCTCGTATTCTTGTCAGTAAATTTTAATTATTTTACCAATAAGTCGAGCAATGTTTATCTGATATGCTTAAAATTATAATTTTTTTTTATTTGTTGGCAATAAAAGTACTTGTAAATTAAGTTACTGTCACAAAAAAAATTCAAAAATATTACTAATGTAAGGAAAAATATGTTTTTATAAATATAGAAATAAAGACCAAAATAAATTGTTGTAAATAACTTTCTAGGCCATTTTATATTTTCTCTAATAGGACGTTTTAGGATCTAAAGTACAAGACTAATTTCAAGTCTACTTGTTATTATATAATAAAGCTACACATTTGTTAGTAGAATCCTACAAAAACACAAATTTTAAATCATCAATTATAACAGATATTAACAATTCTTCATGGATCGATCAAATGGTTAAGCCATTTGGCATTTAATTATGTCATTTATAAGCTGGTGAGATAACACAGTATGTAAATGAACTATCTCAAGTAGTGACAAATCTATTGTCTCTCCTATTTATACGTCTATATAACTTTTAATAATTACTAAATATTTTGCTCATACATCAGCCTTAAGTAGCCATTTAGATTGCTTCATAAATATAGCAACGACATTAAAATAATTTATATGCTTTTACAATAATAAAGTTCTCATATTTTTGTACCGTTTGTTGAAAATTTATAAACATTTTAGAGGAATTATTACCTAAATAAGTAACAAATACATAGCACCAACATGAATCTCAATATTTTGATTATATTTGGCATGCTCAATATATAGATAACTTAATTTTTTTTAGAATTCTCGGTATTAGCAAAGTTCTAAAGGAAACACAAAATAAAATAAAAAAAATAGAGAAAACCCGACCATGATTTACAGATATGCAGAATGATTCAAAATAGAGAAGCTAAATTTTGACCAACAATTTAATAACAAAAATATCCTTCTGACTGATGACACCAATATCTCCCTGCTTTTAGCACATGTTTGTTTTTTTAGAAATTAACTTTTAAATTATTCCTGTATTAGATCATAAATGTATATGTAAAGTTGGTTGCTACTGTTTTTAAGTGGAGAAAGGTTTAAAATTTTGAAACCAAATCTTAAAATTCTTATTGTAGTTCAAAATCAAATTTCATACCTCTACCTCATTTTTTATAACAAAAACAGTAAACCTAGTTGTAGTGATCTTGTTTAACTCAAGTGGACTTACAGCAGATCTTTAGCAGAAGATTAAAAAAAACATTATACATTTTTAGGCAACATACTATTATTTACAAAGTGATAATACTATTAAATTATTTTGTAAACAACAATCACTATTATATAAAGATTAAAATCAATGACTTAATATTAAAACTTACCCTAAAAAATGTAGAAAAAATGATTTAATCATAACTCAAAATTGTACATAAAATCATGCTTTGATTCACTGCATTGGTGAAGAGAGTAAGGTATAATCACAAAATTCTTGTAACCAACAGGTTAAAGGAAGTATTTAATTGGACAATTCCTAAATAAACCATAGTATGGACTTTTCTAAAAGATAAGGTTTGATTTATTAAAAATGTACTCATATGAATGATCAAACAACATTTTTTAACTGGTTCAGACTGTGAAATAAATCGCTATGAGTTAATATAGATTGCTCAATACTTTATCTAAGGAAGTAACAGGACACCAGAGAGTTGTAAACTGATAAAAGTATTTCAAGAATGTTCATGCCTTGTCATGTTACTAAACATCATTTCTTGTTTTTAGGTTATGCTGAATAGGGCCAGATGGATTCTGTAATCTCATTGGAATAATACATCTTTGTTATTAAAATGTGGTAAACTTTTTAAGTTTAAGTTTTGTGATTTAATTTATACACTAAATGTTTTAATACAGTAGGTGGAGTGAAATATTGAAGAGTTAACATAGTGGTATGTTAACTCCAAACAAACATCAACAAAAATACCAACTTTTTGTAATTATCCTTAGCCCCTTAAAATAAATCCCACAAGGCTACATGCTGACATACTACCAATTATACTCAGAGTTACAAAAATACGAGTTAATATTTTGGGATATGGTTAAATATGTGAAAATAAACAATATATTTTCTCCTACACAAAGGTATATTTCACTTTGTGCAACGCCTATCTGTGTGTTCCATTTAAAACAATAGTAACTAGGAAACACTGTTGTGGTATAATTTTGCATGTTTGTATTTGTTATTAGGGTGTAACTTTCTGCTGAAAAAAGGAATCTATTATTAATAGTTCCAAAATGGCAACCTTTTTTAAAGTTTTAAAGTAACATTTTATAAAAACTGATACAAAGAGAGTATATTGCCAAGATACATACAAGATGGCAAATTAAAAGAAAAAAAATGTGATACCTAAGTTCCTAAATTATGTAACAATAAAATCAAATTTTTCAGACCCCATCCCCTCCTTGTAACAGACTTGTAATGGTACAATAAACCTTTTTTAATAATTAAGTAACACTGTTACCAACTACCCCCCTCCCACTATATATTTTATTCTAAAATTGTAGTATAAAGAAAATTTTCAATTCCTAAACCATGCTTTATTAATATGACACTAGCATTCCTAAACTATTTGCTTATATGGACATCGTTTTGAACTATTTACTGCTTCTTCTAGGTTTGTGCTTTTAAAACAATTTTAAATCAACGATTGAAACAGTTTTTCCCTGTTTCAACCACAACGCACCCAATCGCTCTGCACAGCACTCACTGTAGTACTTTTCATAGAGTATAGTATAAAAGAAAGAATTACTATTTCACTAGACTGTAATGTACATGCACTGATAGACTACTCAGCATCAGCTTGCTTGCTTGTTGCGCCAATCACTACACACCTCTCTGTATTCCTACTCAGTCAAAATCGATTGACATAAGATTTAAAACAAACCGCTTGACACAAAGATATGTAAACAAACCGCTTGACACAAAGAGATTTAAAACAAACCGCTTGACACAAAGAGATTTAAACAAACTGCTTTACCATTTAAGTACGTATTTAGATGGATAATTCAGACTTCTTTCTGTTTGCTTTATTGGGGGAAAATATAATACTAACTTTAAAATCTTCGCGGGACCCAGGCAAATTTTGTGAACAAATTCAAGCAATTAATTATTGAGGTTTAACAACTATGTAACACTGCGTCGAACCCCTCATGACCCCTGTAACGCTGCATAACACTGCTGAGTAGTCCCTTGGGGCGTTATGTTATTTAGGGACATAACAAATAATTTGACTCCTTATTTGTTATGAAGAGATGAAAAATAACAGAATAAATGTGTGTTTACTACTCTTGTGCAACCAACTACAGTTAAAAGTAGAAAACCGTCATACTATTTGTAGCCGCTTCTCCAAACAATAAAAGATACAATACACAATTTGGACAAGATAAATATTTTAGGTGACTTTTCATCCTGAAGCTAGCTGACATCTACTCTGACTCTATGGTGATGGGACAGATTTTTAGCATTTTGGTATTGCTTTAGACTAATATTATCCTTTTTTGTTGTTCTATATCATTCTTTTCTGTAGAAAACGTAGAAACTGATGATATCCTTAATAATTGATATTTTTATAGCATTGGGATTTAATTTTATATAAAATATAAATATATATATATATATATATATATATATATATATAAGTAGATATGAATATGGCGGTTCTAGCTCACTTTTGGGACAGACAGAAATTCCATACAAAATACTGTTTAAAGGACAATAAACGAATCTGTAAAATCAAACAGTAAGGCAGGTTCTAGCTCACTTTTGGGACAGTCAGAAAATCAACGTAAAATACTGTTTAAAGGACAATAAACTAATCTGTAACTCACGAATGAAAAATTAACCGAATCTATAGCCGTTTTACTGTTCATTGTAGGCTTCTAATTTCTAAGCTGTTTTAATGAAAAAATCCAGAAATCTTAATAAAAAATCTATAAACAGAAATAATGAAATTTGCTAACAATTCACTCGAGAAACCGGGGAGAATGTGAGTAAAACCGCATTCTTTTCACGAGGTTCTTCATTTACTTTCTCCAAATGTACTATAAAATCATCGAGGATTTCTGGCTTAAAATCGTAGACAAATTCAACATCCAGATAATGAAAAAATACAGGTAAAATCTTCTCATAATAAACGTGTGTATTTAAACCTACAAACCTAATGTATTCTTTGAAAAGGAAAATAATTTTGTCAACGGTTCCAAGAGATAAGTAAAAATTTTTGTTCTTTTTTCTAAATTCTGAGACAAATTTTGTTTGCTTCTTATCTCCATATTGTAATTTTTCTAAGCAGATTATTCAAATGTGTTAGCTTATTTCGAAATTTCTTAGGTTTAGGTCTTTCGTACAAAATTAAATTACAATCTCTACAAACTAATCTTTTATCAATAATTTCTCCTCTATTATAACACTTGTAACAGTTGGCATTATACTCTTCCATTTACAAAAAGAATAAATGGAAGCTATGGAACTAAGTCTGCCGAGATATAAATTTTTTCAGCGCAAATGTTTATGTTTATATTTCAACTACCGAGATAAAAAGAAAATAATTTCATTCTATTGTACAACTATTTAGGATATTTTGTTTATGATTACAAAGATTATTCCGGAAGAAATCGAGATTTTTCATCAGCGAAAGAGTATATTTTTGAAGTTTTAGAAGGAATGAAAGAGAAAAAATATGAACATCATTAACTACTGAATTTCTCTAATATCGTTCTTAATCACATCATAGGCTAAAAATTTCTCAGAAACCACAACCACATAACAAATCGCGTTTGTAACAGCATTTTGAAAATCCATATTGATAATTATATCGTTCTTTGAACTAGAAATATTTGTCAAAACTCTTTGTTGTATCAATGACATAAATGGGTCTATTTGCTATAAATTCTTTGGGGTTGTAATACATTTCCATATTTTTGTAGTAAACTTTCTTAAAATCTTGATACATCTGATACATGATTCTGAAAAAGACCACCGGAAATGTTTAAATTTTGTAATTCATCTGGATAATAAGAACCATTCAATTTTACTCTGATATTTTTTACATCCAAACTATCGAACTTTGAAAGGATTTTTTTCTTGATTATTCTGTCTATCTGTTTGAAAACCGATGATAACGAACTTGGGATTGAAGATATTTCTATAAATATTTGTGATATCGAACGAATAAGTTGTTCCGGAAATACCTTTTTGTTCAATACATTGCCAATCTAGAAAATTAAACACATAATGTTTTGAGATTTTATAATTTCATCAATCAACTGAATTTTACTCGTGGTTTTGTAATCAATCATTGGAACTCTAATAAAAAAAATCTGTAATTGTTATTTTTCCATCAACAGGCATAACATTTCCAGTTGCAGTCTTCAGAATCACATCATCGTCTTCTGCTCTTATAAAACTTAGATAAAATCCTCCTTTATAGATCGGAAATAGTAACATTTTCAAAAAATCCTAAGCCGAAATGTGCTAAATCACCGACCGCTTCAAATTGTCCAAATTTAAAAGTTGATTCAAAAACTGTTTGAAAATACATCACTTTTGGAATAACAAATGGTTTCCTTTAATAGTGCTTAATTGGCCACAGTTTTCGACTTCTTCTATCAATTTATTGTGTTTTCTTACTTCAATCTTAGAAAATAAAAACGGTATAAAATTATCGATTAATCTAACATTATCAGTTCCAAGATATGCTTGACCATCTTGTTTTGTTTAAAGTTCCAGAAATATAAACTGGAAGTTAGACGAGCAAAAGTTATCTCCAAAATCAATATTAAACTCAGTTCTTTTATTCGGTTCATTCAAATGTTGTTTACTAATTGGATAGAAATTTTTAAACTCCGCCCTTTCAATATCGCCTGAATACTTTTTTGTAGTCCACCATTTAATAAGAGAAAATTTAGAAATTTTAAACATCATGTATAAGTCGATAAGAAAAGATTTTAGTCATTTTAATGATCTACTTCGTCATATTCAGGATTCTGTTCCTTAAATTTTGCGATCTCGGTCACATATTTCAATAAAATCTGCACAGGATAGTAACCGCTATCTATAATATTGTTCCAATCAACTGTATCTTTATTTTCATCCAAAAAACTTTATACTCAAGTGTTGATAGAGGCAAAGAACAGACATATGATCTTTTAATTGATAATGTATATTTTCTTGAATGAACTCTGGGGACAGATTTTGATATTTAGCAATGTTATACCAATTCAATTTGTTTACGTATAATCTCATCATATCTTCGGATAATTCATATTTTTTGAGAAATGTCATCCCAATGTTCTTTTTTCAAATCTCTTTCGTGTTGCATTATAAAAAGATCGAAAGCACTGTAATGTCCCGCCATCTCTATTTATTAAGAAAAAATTTCAAGTTTTTATAAATTGGCTCTTTTTTGCGTTACATTCAGCACATTTTCCAGAAATTCTCTTAACTCCATTGATATTTGCATAGTATTTTATACCATTTGTTTCAGTTTTTGCCTTACACCTCACACAGTATATGAGCGCCATTTATATAAGGAAATTTTATCATGCATAAAACCCTACACGAATACCTATTTCAGTAAGATCTTCCTCCATATTATTAAGTTTTTTTTCTAATTTTTGAAATTTGACAGCATAAGAATCATTGTATTCAACAAATTTTATGACCAATATTCTCAAAGTTTTTCGTAGCATCTAAACTAAACTTATCAAAAGACTCTTTAAAATTAGTAAGTTTTTCATTAATTTCACCAACATCGTCTACTGATCTTCTATTTCTGGCTTTCTAACTTGTCATAGACTTCTGTTGTAAAATCTTTAACATGCTGTTTATGATTCTCATAATTTTGTTTTAGTTCATTAAACATTTTAATAGGATCTTCTAATTGAATCATTACAACAACATCAAATGGATTAATTCCTTTACTAACACCGCTAATTCTTTTTCCTTTAAAATCTAAGGCATTTTTAACATTCGGATCATGTAAATCAACAATATCGATGTTTTCTGATAATTTTAGAGGTTTTAAAATTTGTTCTTTAACAACAACATCATGTTTGTCAATACCAGGTCGAACACCGACAATTCTTTTCTTATTAGCCAAACTAACATAATTCTTTTCCAACTTTGATCGCTTCAGTAATTTTATCAGCTTTTTCGATATGAGACATTAAATTGGTAAATAATTTTTTTACACCATCATCAAATTCTTTTTCCAAAGTTTTTATTTTATCAGCAACTTCATTTGAACTCATGAAATTTGCAAGTTTGTTATCATATTCTGCTTTAAAATCTTCAATCTCGACAGCAAACATATCTGAATCTGGAAGGTTTTGTAATAAATTTTTCTAACTTGTTATCAAACTCATTTCTCAAACTATCAAAATTGACATTATTTCGAATATTTTCAGTTCTAATTTTGCGTTCCGAACACATCAAAAATATTTTGCGAATCCATATTTATTAAGCAATAATTTGTTGACAACTTCTTTAAAATCTTTTACCATCAGTCAGTTCATTCAAAACAAAAACACATAAATGACCACAAATTGGGGGATCTTTATAGTCTTGAATCTGAGAGTCATTGTAGTAGACGCTTGATTTTTTCAAATATTTGATCAATTCTATAGGTGGTTTGTCCTCAATTCTTCCATACGAATCAAAATAACATGCATTCTTATCATTTTTATAATAACAAACCCAATGCGTTCCACTCCCCAAAAATCGAGTCTAAATTCACAATTCCACATTCAAATTTCTTAACTTTTTCGGGTAATGTATCTCTCATGAAAATTCCTCTAAAATGTTTAATATTTTTGCAGATTTCTTCCAATTCTCCGAATGTTAAGGGTTCAAATTTTTTTTAATGTTTGATTTCACGTAATTCAAAGTTTTTTTCATCTAATCCAGATCCTGTAACATCTTCCAACTCTTTATCTAACCAATTTAAAATGTTTCGAACAATAGGAATCACATCTTTTTTAACGATTGGAGCAGCTTTACGAACATAAGGAACAACATTTTTAACAACTGGAATATTTTCTCCAAAATCTAATAAATCTTTCAAAAGTCCACCATTTTTAAGTTCTTTCAACTGATTATAAGAAAATTCTATTCTGGTTCCTTTATTGTTTTTCTTATGTTTTTCGAGTTTATTGTATTGTCTATTTGTTAAAAATATCTTATCTTCGCCATTTTTTTAGTTGATCTATTTTAAATTGAATACTAACGGGTATTTTTTTCTTAAAAGCGGATTTTTATTTTTTCTTTCTGATTTTTGCTGAAATTTACGTTCACCTCCATTTATATAGTTAAAATTTCAAGTTCTCTTCAATTCCCATTCCTAGTTTTCTCTTCAAAAACATTGCTCCAACTGTTGGAAGTGCAACAAATCTTTTCACCTAAAACTAGCATCTTTTGATAAAAATCTATCCATTGCCTTATCTTGCAAAACTTTATCTGCTATATGTCTGGAATTTGTGTCACTATGTTTTGCATAAAAAATATCGTGTTCCATAGCAGCTTGATCTAATTTATTTATACCAGGATCTCCTCTTTGTAGTCTTTTTTCGAGTTTTGTGCCAGGCCCCAGATACTGATAAGTTGGTACGTGTAATTCAAAAGGTAAATTGTTGATAAAATCATTCAAAAGTCCGCTACCTTCAATCATAGATGAACTTATTGCTGGCAAAACTCGCTTTAAATATTTAATTCCATCAGGTTTTTCAATCAATTCATCAAGTTTGTTCGAAATAAAATCTTTAATCGCTTTCTTTTCGTTCAAAAAATTGTTGTTTCCAGCCTTCTCTTGAGTATAAATATAATTTATAATTCCATCGAGTTTTGTCAAATCGTCGATATATCTGTACTCAATCTTATTATCATTGTATTTTCTTACACCTGATCCTTCGATTCGTTTTTCCCAAATTGGTTTAATCAAATTGATATATTTTTTACCTCTACTTGACTTAGGCTTCTTAGTAGATGGATCATTATTTTTGTAAATTGAGTCAGATTCCCATAAAATTTCTGTATACTTTTTCAAATCTTCTTCAGAATATAAATTATCTTTTGGAGCGTCATAGTCTGTTAATAATCTCCATAAACCTTGAGTTCCTTCATATGTTTTTTCATTAATAATGATATCATTATGTTCAAAATTCACGGGCAAAATTTCCAATCATAAAACTTTTCTTTTTTTTATCCCAATACAAAACCAAATTTATCATCTTTTACTCTAGGAAGGAATTTTTTACCAATTTCACCAATTATTATATCCGTTGTTCCAGGACTTATTGGTTCAACTATGGTAGAGAGTCTTCAATGATTCGAGGTCTAAATGGTGTTGAAGATGGTAATTTTGGCAATTCAAACTCAGATTCTGGAATCGAAATATCGGCAAATTGTCGTACAACTGGAACCAAATTCATTAAATTTTGATTATCGCTTAAAACATTTTCAATTTTGCCCTCAACATTTTTTATTGCAGAAGTTACAGGTTGATTAATTTTTTGAATAAGTTCTTGTTCTTCTTCATCAATTCGAATCTGTTCTTTAAATTCTTTGATTAATTTCTTTTCGATTTGATCAAGTTTTTTCGCTTCTTCAGAAGTTACGTTCACCATTTATTTAGGAAAATTTTGAAACGTGGAACACGAAACGTGGAACGTAAATAAAACGTGAACGTGGAACGTAAAAAACGTGAACGTGGAACGTAAAACGTGAACAGATTTACCGTTTTTCAGTTGTTTTCATAATGTAAATAAAAAGTAAAGATAATGTAAAAATAATTGTAACAAATATTTTATCAAGTAGATTTGCCAGACCACTGAGCAGCATTTATATTAGAAAATTTATTCAGATATTTACCATTTTTAGGCTTCAAAGTTAGATTAATAGTTAAAAAATCCGTAGTCTTCCTTCCAAATTTTATCACATAATTCATTATAAGTGGTTAAAACTCATATCAGATCCCACATAATTGTTATAAATCTTTCTCGAATAGTGATCATCTTGCTTAAAAATACACAACATATTCAGGTTATTTCT
Source organism: Homalodisca vitripennis (assembly GCF_021130785.1). Classification (NCBI taxonomy): domain Eukaryota; kingdom Metazoa; phylum Arthropoda; class Insecta; order Hemiptera; family Cicadellidae; genus Homalodisca; species Homalodisca vitripennis. Next base: position 46,320 of record NW_025778395.1, on the reverse strand, counting down.
TATAACTTGTTTATCAACCTTTGAAAAGCATTGGGAAAGATAGATACAAGATATGTTTTTGTGACGGGACATTACGAAATATTCCTTAATAACGTCTTGATTTTCCAAAATACAATCATCAAAAACGATTAACGAATTGGGTTTACACTCGCTTAATGGAACTATGTCCTCAGAAGCATTATAAAAATGTGATACCTTTTTGCTTAAGTTTTTCTCAATATTTTCAAATCTTTCTTGCAATTTTTTATAAGCGTCTTGTTCTAAAGATTTACTAAAAACATACAAATTGGAATAAGGAATCAACCTATTGTAGATAAAATTCAATAATAAAGTTGTTTTTCCACATCCACTTGAACCAACAATTAACAATCTGATTGGTTGATCTTTCTTATTTTCTTCAAACGTTTGAAGTTTTATCTGATCTTTTTGCTTTAAAAATTTCTCCATTTAAATAGAAGATTTTCATCTTGAAGCAACGCTTGCGAAAATGAAGCTGTTCAAGTTGACTTCAGAAAGCTCTAAATTAGTTTTAAACTTGGAACATCCTATACACTTAGAGGAAGAATCAAATTATTTTATCGGTTTTAAGCGGTTTTTATTCTGACAATTTTGTAATAAAATATTAGTGAAAGTTCTCCTTATTGTATAGGATTTAGTGAGAAGAACATAACAAAATATTATGGTTTAAACAAAGGATATTATACTTTCGATCAAATAAAAAATTCCTTTAAAAATTATCTGAAAACATTCAAACAATCAGATAAATCTTTAAAACTTTGACGAAAACAAGTTTGAAATGCAAAAAAAAAATTATCTCTCTAATAAAATTAAAATAAATCACCAGTAAGAATAATGTTTTCAGCAATTATTGTAGATTTATTAGGGTTTGTTCAAGAAACTATTGAGCCAAATCAGGTATATTTAGGAAATAAAACGCCAAAATTTAGACCGGTTCGATGTAATTGAAGTACATTGTAATCTCGTTGAACCTAGTTTTGAAAATCATACCGAACATTTACACAAAGAATCTGAAATTTTGTACACTTTTTTCCCAAATGTTGCTTATGGATCAAAAATCAGTGAAAAACCGAATGAAATCGATTATATTCCAATTAGAAAAAATATTAAAAGAATTCAAAAAAATCGTTCTAACTATACAAGACTCTGAGGGAAATTTAATAAATAATGAGAGTATAAACAACAATATATTTAAGATTGTCGAAAGAATGATGAATCAAGGGGGGGAACGAATCGTTCTTACCTTCAAACTTTCAAAACGAGTTGATAATGATGATAAATACCAATACTTTTATCTAAAAGATAAGGTAGCCCTCGAGGGCCACCTCACAAATATTCACAAAAAATACGAATAAAGACAATGTTAAAGAAAAATACAAAAAAAGCTTTGAAAACATAGATTCTGACAAGGGTATCGAATCGCGACTCTTTCAAAATCTTCATCCTGACCCTGTTTTCATCAATGAATCAGGACTTTATACTCAAAATAATAAAAAATTGCTTGTTAAATTTTATTTCTATCTAAATGGAGTCAGTTGTAGACCTACTTAATAATCAACTAAAATTCAATAACAAACATATCTTTACGATTGTTGACGAAAACAATGTGATCTGGTTTAAGGCTAAAGACGTAGCAAAAATTCTAGAATATGAAAATACTATGCAAACGATCAGAATAAACGTTGACGAAGATGATAAAAACTTCTATTTTATCTAAATATAAGGGGGGCTATAAATAGCTTACCTTCAAACTTCCAAAAATAACACTGTTTTCGTTAATGAATCTGGGCTTTATTCTCAAAATAAAAATTACTAGTTAAATTTTTTTTCTATCTAAATGGAGTCAGTTGTGAATCTACTCAAATTCAATAATAAAGAAATTTTAACATTTGTTGACGAAAATAATGAATTTTGGTTTAAGGCGAAAGATGTTGCAGAGGTGTTAGAATATAAAGATACGAAGAAAGCAATTAAAGAACATGTCAAAGAAAAATATAAAAAAAGCTTCCGAAAACATACATTCTGAAGGTAGGGGTGATTCGCCCCCGCCTTCAAACTTTCAAAAAAACACTGTTTTCATCAATGAAGCAGGCATATATTCTTTAATCTTGAAATCTAAAATGAAAAATAGCAGAAATGTTTCAAGATTGGGTTTTAGAAGAAGTTTTACCAAGTATTCGTAAATTTGGTGTGTACAAACTTGAAAACAAGATTAAATATTTAGAGGACGAAGTTAAACACTTGCAAATTAAAGATGAAATAAAAACGGAAAATAATCGCAAAACAAAGTGTAAAAATTGACTTAATGAAACCAGACCTTGTTTGTAAAGATTTTGCTAAGAAAAAACACCATGTTTTTGTATTAATTAAGAAGAATCACATGTGGGAATATCCTTATTACGTTATCAGAGCTCAAAAGAGAGAAATACCGAAAAGATTGAAAGAACTTGAAATTGATTACCCAGAAATGGAATTTTATTAAGACAAGGAGATCCAAATTCTATCAATCTGTATAACCAAATGAAAGAATCTTTGAATATTTTATACAACGGAAATCATTTTACTACAAATATGGCAGAATCTCGACTGATTTATAGAATATCTAAATTACACGATGAAAATGTTACTCAATTTTACTAAAAACTCTTGAATTATGATATTTTGTTTGTAAATGTTTTTGATAATTATTTAACCATTTTTATAGTTCTTCCACATTCACATTGAGTATCTTCATAATATAATCTATGGTGATTCTTCTTTACACAATCTTTACAATATGAGTCTTTCTTATCTCTACTATAGGGATGACTATTAAACTCTGAAATTTTTTTAGTTTCTTTACATTTAAAGACATTCTTTCTCTTCCAAAGTTAATTTTTCTATTTTATCATACAGCTCTTTATGATACTTCCTATAACAATCTTTACAATTATAAATAATTCCATCTTTTCTACTTTTATCTTTATAAAAAGCTTCAAAACCTTTTATTTCTTTGCACATTGAACATTTCTTTTGAGCCTCCATTTATATAGAAAAAATCTTTGACTTTCTCAATTCATATTCATAAAACTTTCCGGTTATTTCTTCATTATTTAAATCTTTTATACTATAAGTTACAGGATCTGCTTTATTAATTTGATAAATCACAAAGATTTCTCTTGACCAATTGTTCTTATATTTGTTCGAAAATGTTTGTTTTTTACTAACAATTCTTACATGATCATTGACTTTAAATTTAGTTTTCGTGTGAATTTCTGGTGGAACATACTTAAAAACCGACTCTAATAACTCTTTTTCTGCATCTTTATCTACGTCTTTAGGCTTCATTTTGATTGTGCTATGAACAGTATCGTTATATTTCTTTACGATTTCTTGAAGAATATCGATCCATTTAAAGTTTTTATTAATCTCAAAAATTACTTTCATTCTCTCATTTTGAGTTCTGTTATATCTCTCTACAATACTTGATTTCTCTTCGTTTTCAGTATGATAAATCTTAATGTTGTATTTCCTCAAAACATCGTTAAATTCTTTATTTTTAAACTCTAAACCCTTATCTGTATGAAGTAAGTTAGGAGGTTTGTGATTGATCCTTATGGCATCTTTTACTATATCTTCGAAGGCTTTTGAAACATCTTTACCGTTTTTTCTTTTGATAGCTCTTGACCAAGCATATTTTGAGAAAGTATCAATAACATTTAACATATACTTAAATCCATCATTTTGATCTGAATAGTTAGACATTATAACTAAATCTGCTGCCCATAAATCGTCAATTCCTAAAGTTATAATTTTTCTCTTTTTAAACTTTTTTTCGTACTGGTGCATGAATTTCTCTAGCTTCAATCTCGATTTCTTCCTTATTCTTAGATTCTTTCTTTACTTGTTTTTCATTTGGATTCTTTATAAATTTACTCTTATTTGTCTTACATTTTTGAACATTTTGCTGCAATTCTATACAAAACCCGTTTTGAGTTTGAACGATTTTAGAATCTATATTTTTCGTTTTTTTCTTGCATTTGTGGCAGTGAATCAAATCATCTTCCATTTACATGTCAAAGTTTCCAAGTTTATTTAACTCATCTAATATATTAGATTTTGCTTCGCCTTTATATCCATACGGTACTGTATCGATCTTATTTTCTAGGACATTTCTCTTATCATCTTTAGCGTTCAGTGCCAGCTTGTTTATGGTGATGGTATACAATTCATGTTTATAGCTTTTTATTACAGTCATCTCCCTAAATTCTTCTTTATCTTCGAACAATAACATCTCTTTAAGTTTTCGATATTTATTGTTTTATTTACAACGCTTCTCTTAATTTCCTTTACACCTAACTGGGTTTTTATCTAGATATTTGTACGAGTACATCTTAGACCTTAAACCACAAAATTCTTCTAAAACTTCGCTATTTAACTCATCTTTGAATTTCCCTATTACCTTTCTTATTTTTAGTCGTGAAACATTCATGATCTTTTGGATAATCACTTGTATCAAAGTCATCTATATTTTCTTTAATAATTTTAAAAGGATCTCGTTTCAATTCTACAAAATAACTGTCTGTATCCATGTAAACACAGATTCAAATCTGGATCAAACTTCTTTAATTTGTTGTAATAAAACTCGTACATTAGCAATTTTGAGAGGTCGAGAACTGAAAATCCTATGTAAATCGGTTTGTTAAATTTAACCTTTTGTTTGTACATGTGACTCGCTATACAGTTGTCGTCAAAGATGTGTAAAAGCATTTGAAGTTCGTTTTCTTGGCCTGTTTCATGAAAAATTCTTCATTTCCTAGTCTAATATCACATCTGTTTCTCACATTTTCCATAGATTTTCCAAAAACTGAGTTGTTCATCAGCTTATAAAAGTCCTTTTCAAAGTCACTTGTAGCTTTGGTTCTCATGTTTGTGTTAAAATCAATGTAATCTTTCATAAAAGGCTTCTGATCGAATGCAATAACTCTATTCACATGTTTCAAAATCATACCTTGTTCCAGATAGAATTTCAAATTTCTAGAATGAACAACATATTCAGTTTTATCCAGTAGAGTTGTGCAAAGTTTGTTGTTATAATGTTCTGGAGCAAGAGGCAAATCTTTATGATTTTCATGTAAATTCTTCGGATATTCTAGATCGACTTCGAGAATATAGCCATAATCTTCGTCGCCAGTGAGTTCCAAAATTGTTTCTTTCCAATCTGCTGTTGTATACGTTTTAGGATCCATCCACTTGATTTCGTTATATGGTAAATTTTGCATTAGGCCATACCCATAAAGGTTATTAGCATCGACGTACAACAAATAGTTTTCAGGCTTTGTCTTATCAAAATCTTTTAAATATTTGTTATTTGCTTTCACATATCGTTTAATACATTGAGAAAATGCCTCCGCGAATACCTTTTTCGATCATCAAATACATATTATAATCACTAATTAATTGTAATTCTATATTCGTTAATTTTAACATAGCATCCCATGCAAGACTGGGAGCTGTTAGATAGTGTGCTGGATCAAGTTTATAGCAATTCAAACAAATATTCCTAAAATTTTCAAAGATATCAGCGAGCAATAGAACATCTTGAATGTTATAGAGATCAGAGTAATTTCCTAGATTTTTCTCTTTTAATTTGTTCCATACATTTAAGTAGTGTTGAAAATCTTTCTCAGATATGCTCTCATCTGTCAAAAGTGAATAGAAATCTTGAATTCTCAATTCTTCTGTGTAATCAAGTTTTTCAATACTGTCGATAAATTCGTAAGGAAATATGCCTTTTCCAGATAGAATTTTAAAGATTTCTTCTTCGTCATTTGGTTGTCTATCTAGAATTGCGTTCAGACCATCTTGTATAAAATGATTTGTATGTTTGAAGTCTTCTCTCTTTAGATTTTTAGCTAACTTTTCTATAGACGAGGCCATGAATCTGAACGTGTCTACAAACGAAAACTTGATGAATTTTCTTGGCTTATCACCTTCGAATTCATAGCCATATCCAGAATTTACAGAATAATTTATATATTTTTCATCGGTGTTTGCAATCAAATCAACGTTTCCATATTGTTTAGCCAATTCTTTTATGTACAAATGAGTGTCGTAACATGACATATTGTGACAGAAAACTGGAATATTCTGAGGAAATTTGAGATTCAAGTTACAAGATAAATGAGCTGAACCTCTAAATTTACCTGTTAAATGACAATGATCTCGTACTTTTTTTCTTGTTTGATTATCAAAACCCTCACATTCACAAATATGGCAAAGATTTGAATTTTGATATGCAATTTCTTCTTCTTCGGTCAATTTCATAGGTATTTTATTCTTAGAATTATACTTTTTAGCTATGTATTTCGATAATTTATTAAGTTCTTCAAACAATTTTGCAGGAACATTTGGCAAATCTTCTTCATTTTTAGCTCGATAACATATCGGCTTGTACATACGATTGGTCACATTAGACACTAAGTATAGAGTAAAACCATATGGAATGTGCTTCTGAATCTTGGTTGTGATCGATTTTTGCGGATTGTTTTTGCATGTGGGAATCTTCTCTAATATGCTTTCAAAATCCATATAAATAACGTAAGGATGAGAAAATTTCTTTTGATAATTAATAAATGTTGTTGTTTGACCTGGAAACGGCATAATTGGCTTACAAACTTCGTGATTTTTACAAATTTCTAAATGGTCTGTTAAATCTCCAGATTTGTAGAAATGGCTTAAACATCTTCTGCATAGAAATTTTTTGTGTTCATGCTTAGATAACTGAGAGAAAACGAGCTTATTTAAATCTGTTATCAAAACATAATGAGATTTGTCTTCTTGTTTAACATACAATAAGTCAATGTTTAACTCAGCGTCGTATTTTTCAGAAATTTGTAATGGAACAATATTGAGTTTCTCATCATAACTGTAGATATTTATAGACATTTTTGGATATTTGTACTTGGAATTGTGACTTCGTTTTTCAAATAATTGTATATCTTTTAAGGACATTGGATACTCGAAACCTGAAAATATCTCGTCATTTACAAATTTCTCGTATTGCTTTGCTCTGTCAGCATTCTTTTCGGGTTTTTCAATAGCGCATCGGATAGAATAAACAAAAACAGAAATCATCTTTATTTTTGATATTTATACAAGCTTTCTTATCTTTGATTTTCTTTGGTAAATCGATATATGATCCTGCGTTCATAAATTCGTGTTTATTAAGGCTCAAAATCAGTTGTTTACAGCGTTTTTAATGTCCATCCAGAACCTCGATTTGGATGATTTGTCTGTTCTCGATGTGGTTAATTTATTAAAATTGCTTAGTAATAAAGTCGTTTATGTCAAAGATCTCGTCTGCTTTTATAGTAAAATACATTGGGCAAGTTTGTGTTTCACGTTCACTAAAGTTTCTTTCGTATTCGCATTCCAAAGAGAGATATCCTTTACTATTTTTAACATTTTCTTGAAATTTTTCGATTTAAACTTTTAATTCTGGACGCAAAATAGAAAAGATATTTGTAAATTGACATGGAATTATCGTTCAAGTTTGTTAAAATGTATTGCTTGAAAAGACCGTGTATTGAGGATAAAACTTCTACATCAATGATATTTTCGGGTTTCTCATTAAGAGTTTTGTCAATTTCTTCGATCATTTCAGACTTAGTTTTATCGTTTGTTTCAATGGACAATTTCTCAGGGATTGATTGAATTTTTTCATCTTTAAATAGATTGAGATTTTTCTTTTCAACTTTGAAATTTTTCTTTAGTTCACGCAATTTTTCTATAATTATACATCTTCTCGTGGACCATCGATTTGATTCTCTTTAGCCCAAGTCTTCAAATAATTTAATTCTTTTTCATAAATATCTTTATTTTTCAGATGATTCTTTGACTTATAATGTCGGGTAAAAATGATGTTCAAAAACATCTTTTTTGCAGTATGGGCACTCTATCTTTTTTCCGCTCCATATTTAAAGAGCAAAAATTTGTAAACTAAAAATTTTGAGGAAGTGGTGATTTTTTGACACAAATCAGCACAAATTGTAGTAAAACAGCTGTAGATTCTTCTATTTATTATAGAAAAATCTGTAAACTAAGACTTAAAATTATTGAAAAAATAGTATAGTTATAGTAATAAAAGTACTTTTATTACTATATTGGTTTGTAGGGGGTAATTTAAATTCTATAATACTATTTTTTCAATATTTTTTTCTTTAACTTTTCCAAGATTTTTCATTAAGATTTTAATATATTTACAACAGAATTTTCGAGAAATATCGTTCACATTATCAACTTTTTTAAAGCTAAAAATTCGCAATAATTAGAGAAATTCAGTAGATTTTCAGGATTTTTCAAAAAAAATCTCTAGTATATATGCACCTTAAGAGCTGTGGTTTTGACCCTAAAAACACGTTTTTAGGGTCAAAACCCCGGTTTTTTGTGTATTTTGGAAGTATAGTTTTGATTTTTCACCTTTAAAAGTGTAGAAGTATTAATTTTTTTCTATGTAAATGGCGCTGTTACAAGAGTTGAATAAGGTTGGTGATTTAAAGTTCAAAGAATACAAGAGATTAATAGAATTAGAAGAAAATAAGAAATACAAAAATTTTGAATCTGGAGAAAATGAAAGATAAATTCGGGTTTACAATAATTGCCGAGTTGGGAAGATTGTAAAGTACACTTGCCAAACAGATTTTTGACTGTTTTGGATGAAAAAAAGATTAAAAGAATTGAACAAAAAATGAAAAAATTACACTTGGTTGTTACTGGAAAGAAGACTATTAAAGATAAAGACTGTGTTACAATTAACTTCGTGGAATAAAGATTTCGAAGATTTCTGGATTTTTTTCATTAAAACAGCTTAGAAATTAGAAGCCTACAATGAACAGTTAAAACGGCTATAGATTCGGGTTAATTTTTCATTCGTGAGTTACAGATTAGTTTATTGTCCTTTAAACAGTATTTTTGTATGGAATTTCTGTCTGTCCCAAAAGTGAGCTAGAACCGCCATATTCATATCTACTTATATATATATATACATGTATATATATACATACATTAACTAAATGGAGAGGTAACATGCTTATAAAACATTTAATTCAAAGCTAGTAAATTATAAATACTTAGCATCTGGAGAATTTTATCTAGTTTGTGAAAATATATACTTTAAATAGCTTTTAAATTGAAATAATACATCTACAAGAAAGTGGTACAAAATGTTTTTGTCACAATAGTTTTCTACCAAATATGGTAGGTTCCTAATGGGTACTACAATTAATTATAATTACTTTATTTACGTTACTCAAAAGTCGGAAAGTAAAAAATAATTCAGTAATAATTCTATAAAATAATATAACCAACGAGAACAAAATCATATCATGAAGATGTAATAATAGGAATTACTCTCACCACGTAACTATGTACAAAAACAAATGTCACATTCTAAATTCATTATAGAACATTTATTTATGTTATTGATGATGTGGTTAACACTTGCTTGTTTAACATGCTTTTGAATTATGTGTAAAACGTTACTGGAAAAAATAATTCTATACAAAATAACAGACCCCAAAGTGCATAAACGTCGATTTTGAATGTTTCGTATTTCAATAGCACACTAAATTCATTGGAAATTGTATGCCAATATTACGGTTAATATAAAACCTTTAAATGTGCTAAAAGAAAGTGATTACTTTAAACTATCACATCACCAGATCTATACCTGTGTTTCCCGAGCCAGTGAAGTGTGTGGTCGCTAGCGATGAGCACCGAATGTCTGGTGCCGGCCGCAGCTCGCACCACGTGACCCCACGCCACTGGGCAGCTCAGATCTGTGCCTCGCTGTACTGCACTGACTTGTCCGCTGTCATTGGCTCCCCAGGCGTAGCACATGCCTGTCAACGTGATGGCGAGACAGTGGGAGTCCCCACACACTATCCGGTCCACTCCACCGTGCAACAACTGGTTCACCAACACTGGTCTACACAATGATACAGTTAAATTCAGCAGAAGTACAAAAAACAGTGTTTATTTAATAAACTAACTATACAACATAGTACTTTTGGCGTAGACAGAAGATGTAGGTAGAATTTGTGACAATTGTGAAATATTATTAATTGATTCTCATGGATACTTAATTAATATATCAAAACTGTTCAAAATACAACAAAATTGTTTATAACAAAAAGTTTAGGAAATATTATAAGCATTCTAGAACACTTATTTTTTTTCTACAACTTCATGTATTACGGAGCTGTGATTTTTTTTCAAGTTTGTTGAACTGAACGAAATGGTGTACAAAGCTGGCCAATGACCTTTGACAAGATGTAAGATACATTTTTGTACCAAGTTTGAACTTGTTTCAGCATTCCTATCCTCTGGAGATCATATTGACGGAAGTTATGAACAAATGTTCAATAAGAGAAGGCAATTATAATAAACTGATTTAGTATACAAAATACACCTAAATATATATCACAAGTCAAAGCAGCTGATGCCTCTGTGATAATAATGTTTGTTGCTCCCAGCTTGTATAAGCATATCTTTTAAACGGTCATACTTGCTCATCCATTCACAGGTTTTATTGAAAAAAGAACCATTGGAGTTATAAAGAAAATAGCAAAATAGATGGTGTCTACTAAACTTTTATAACTATAATCTGATTTTTTTTATTTGACTTTAACAGTTTTCAACATGTGCCATTTTGTTAACATTAAAACAAATCACACAATTTTGAATTTAAGTTTTCCTCTTATTTATTATAACCCATATGCATAGTTTGGTACCTGTAGCTTTACCAGTTCTACGGGTTATTTAAAAAAAAATAATAATAATATTATAATAAAATAAAAATAGCAGCTAGCAGCTAAACAACACATTTCTCAAACTATGTTTATATGGCATTTATTTGTTTGATATCATGAGCACTATCAGCCACAGAAGTTTATGACACTCTTTTCTGAACGCTCTGTACATGAAGAAAATGTGTTCATAAAAATCAAATAAGTATCAGCAACAAAACACTGTAATTCTGCCCTTCAATTGTGTTCTTTGTTGTTCCTTCTGACAAAAGGTAAAACTCTCAAACAGTGATGGTTGAAACAGGTAAATGACTAGTAGGTGACTGTAATCTTAGGAATTATTTCAATAGTAGATATGAACAGGACTTGTATATTTCATTAAAAGTAGCACCATCTAAGTTTATTTAGCTATGTTAGTTCTAGCATTTATATAACGATGTATAACATATGTAGGTAAATTAAAAGGAACGAAAACATAAAGATTATTTTTTCAAATCACTTTAACGAAATAGCCTATATAATACAACATTCTAAACTTATTTATCATGAAACACTTTTTTGGGTTCAAACAGTTTTTATTATTACATCAGTTTGATAGAGTAAGAATATTTAACAAGTCCTGTATGCCCTTAATTAATATATTCAATTAGGAAAAGTGTTCTTCACCCCGTTATCAGTAACAGTGAAAATCTGATGATGTTCAAAAATAAAAGTTACTTAGTAAAGTTCAAATGCTACTACCATTAAATAAGCTTGATTACATCTTCGTGTGTATTAGTTAATGGCATTTAGTTACCACCAATGTTACCAATATTCCCAAATCACACAAATGTAAAGTTAGGTTTTATAGTCTGCATTCAAATGTTTTTTTAACATTTAAAATGATGGAAAAATTATTGGATGTGACAAATTAAACTGTTTTCTGTTATACAGGGTGATTCAAAACTAAACGGCAATCTCTCGGGAGCTTATTCTATAGCTAAAAAAACAAGTAAAAAAGTTCATATAACCATATGCCCGGAAACGCTTCGTTAGCGAGTTACGCCTAGCGAAAGATTTCGCCCGGATTTCAGAACCCTTGGTGAAGTCAGGCCGTATAAAAAATGGTAAAGGTAGTTTACAAAGATACAAATACGATTGTTTTTTATGTTTTTATATCTGACAAATTTATTAAAATTCGTCCCAGAGCTGTAAATGCAATACTTTCAGAGATATCTTACGTAAAACACAAGAATTGGTGCAAAGAAATAACACATTTTTGTGTTTAACGTAAGATTACTTCCATAAATGTTAAATAAAGGTCATTTTTTTCTTAAACAGATTTGTAGAACATTTAATTTTGAAAAGATTCATGTGAATTACTTAGGAAAAAAATTAATAATAGGTATTGAAATTTAGCTTTATTTAAAAATAAAACAGACGCACAAAAATGCATATTCTTATCTGCATAAAATATTAACTAATGTTTAGGTTGTGAGTAACAGCTGATCATTTATTCAACACTTTTTATCGTCATATTTTCTTTGCAATGGTTGGCAATATCAGCTGATCAACAATTAAGTTCATGAAGTAATATTTGAATAACCTTTATGGAGGTTTTTGTATTGTGGCGTGTGAAGATTGTATTTTGTGAGATGCTGTGATTATTTGGAAATATTTTATACAAGTGTATAAAAATATTTTATTAAATATTTATTTTTAAAATATTTTATTAAATATTTTTATAAAAGTGTATGTAATTATCTTAGTAAATAATGGCAGATAATGTAAATGGTATGTATTCGTTTGAAGAGTATACGGACATGATACTGATTTACGGCAAAGTTAACAAGAATGGTTTAGCTGCAGTTCAGGAATATCGTGATACTTTTCCACATCGAACAACACCTGATCGCAAAACATTTGAAGCTGTGGAGAGACGACTTAGAGAAAACTGGTAGCTTTAAACCGAAGCGAATAGATACTGGTCGTCAACGTAGCGCAAGGAACTATAATAATGAACAAGCAATAATAAATGCTGTAGAATTATCACCAACCACAAGCACCAGACGATTATCACGTCAGTTAAATATTTGCCAGTCAAGCGTATGGCGGACACTTCATGAAGCACAGTTGTACCCATTCCATATAACACGTGTTCAAGACTTATTACCGCAAGATCTTAATAAACGGAAGATGTTCTGCCGCTGGTTAAGAAGAAATTGTTTACGACATCAGTATTTTCTTCGGCGTATTCTCGTTACTGATGAATCCTGTTTTACTAGAAATGGAATTGTAAAATTTTCGTAATACCCATACTTGGGCGTACGACAACCCACATGAAAACTGCGACGAGGCATTTTCAACATACATTTTCAGTCAATGTATGGCTTGGTGTTCTGGGTGATAATTTGATTGGTCCATTTTTCCTCCCTAATCGACTTAATGGAGTAGCGTACTTAAATTTTTTAAGAACAAACCTGCCTACCCTCTTGGAAGATATTCCTGTTCAAAACAGAATAAATGCATGGTTTATGCACGACGGAGCACCTCCACATTTTTCTAATGATGTGAAAAACTATTTAAATGATACATACGGTAGACAATGGATTGGTCGAAATGGACCAGTAAAATGGCCACCACGTTCTCCTGACCTCACGCCAGCAGACTTTTTCTTATGGGGTTGGATGAAGTCAATTGTTTATTCAAAACGGATTAACACCATAGAGGAGTTACGTAATCGCATTACAGAGGCGGCAGAAGAAACGATCAAGAATGCTCCAAACGTTATGAAACGCGCTAGAAAAGAGTGGATTCGTCGTGCGAAAACGTGCATTGGTAACAACGGAGGACACTTTGAGCAACTATTATAGGTGATTATTACAGTTTTATAAAGGTAAATACATTTTATGTTAATGTTCAGTCTAGAATAAATGATCAGCTGTTACTCACAACCTAAACATTAGTTAATATTTTATGCAGATAAGAATATGCATTTTTGTGCGTCTGTTTTATTTTTAAATAAAGCTAAATTTCAATACCTATTATTAATTTTTTTCCTAAGTAATTCACATGAATCTTTTCAGAATTAAATGTTCTACAAATCTGTTTAAGAAAAAAATGACCTTTATTTAACATTTATGGAAGTAATCTTACGTTAAACACAAAAATGTGTTATTTCTTTGCACCAATTCTTGTGTTTTACGTAAGATATCTCTGAAAGTATTGCATTTACAGCTCTGGGACGAATTTTAATAAATTTGTCAGATATAAAAACATAAAAAACAATCGTATTTGTATCTTTGTAACTACCTTTACCATTTTTATACGGCCTGACTTCACCAAGGGTTCTGAAATCCGGGCGAAATCTTTCGCTAGGCGTAACTCGCTAACGAAGCGTTTCCGGGCATATGGTTATATGAACTTTTTTACTTGTTTTTAGCTATAGAATAAGCTCTCGAGAGATTGCCGTTTAGTTTTGAATCACCCTGTATATCAGCAAATTTTTTTTGTATATTGTAGTGATAATGTGAACTTTATTCTTACACTAAACAACATATTCCACAATCAAAAGAATTTGTGAGAGGACCCTGGCTATTTTGGGGACATTACCCCACACCTTATCCCTATTGCTAAATAGTCTCATTACAAATTCAAATTCAAATTTATTTGATCACTAAGCATATTCAACAGGCAATAGATCATGTCAAAGACATTAAGACAACTAACAAGATAAAAAGCTAGATTACAGAAGGTACAATAAATAGTTAAATAAAAGGTATGTACATCACAAAAGCCAATAGCTAAAACTTAATGCTGCCAATGTCGCTATGATAACATTCTTTCAAGTTAAGTAAAGTAACAAATATATATATATATATAATTGTTTTACAATCTATTACAACGAATATATTCTTAATTTTCTAAACAAAGGCTTATAATTGTCATTTAAAGCTGAGACTAATAAGATTCTATTTTTTTTCAGCAACAAAACTCTTTCTATTCCATGAGCATTGCCCCAAAAAAGTAGTTCATAAGACAAGTTACTATGGAAAAGAGCATAGTACACATTTTTTAAGTAGTTGGCAGGGACACATTTTCTCAAATGTCTAATTATATATACAGTACAAGCTAACTTATTACGAAGGTTGTCAATATGGGGTAGCCATGTTAACTTACTATCCAATGTGATACCTAAACTTACTATCCAACGTGATTACTTTCACACTTGTGAGACACCACTGGTACAATTCCTCTGGTGTGAAATATTCTGACCTTCACTTACTTCTTATTTTCTATTTACGAATACAGCTTGTTTAACCACAGCATATATCTTCAACGGCGGTTAAATTAAACTAATAAAAGAAGCACTTTATTCATTGATTTGAAGTATGTCAAAAAATGTTTTCTTACCCTCAGAATCAACACCTTCACTTTTCATTAAGTTAATACACTATATATTAAGATAATGTCATTACCTTCAAAATTCATAAGTTTAAATTATGCCACTATTTTACATACTACTGTTGTACTGTGTAGTCCATACTATGTCTATTAAAACATTCTTGTATGAAGTATATTGCGTTATTGATTAGATCGATTTTAAGTTTTGTTCTGAGCTTTATCATATACATCTACATCACTTGTAATATCTTTTGCTAAACTGTTATAAAAGTTAACCCTAGTTTTTTTAATAAATTTCTAGATTATGTTCATCAAAAGTAAAGTTAATTCTTCTTTTAAAACAAATTAAAAACATACTAATAAGATAGTTTAAACACTAATGAGAGCTCCTGGTTTTAACAATTTAAGGGAGGGAGATAGTTTTAAACTCATTAACAATTTTTTACAACCTATCCAATGTCTGACATCTTTGTGGGTTTTGTAGCTAGGTTAAGGACGAGACTATGATGAATTTGATTTGAATGAAATTGCACACACGGCAGTGACTTGAATTTTAGTGACGGAATTGACGGTGTAAAATATGCACAAAGTCCAAATGTCAACGGTTTGTACTGCGGTAGTAGGTTCTAATCTATAAATAATATAAATTTATTTTCTCTTTTCTTTAAAGAAAATTCATTTTTACACAAAATCTTTTAATATACATGATTTTTTGTCATCCTGACCTCGAAATACTGGTATTTCTGAATATTTATTGACATAAAATAAGAGATTTGTATCACGTAAAATCTATCCTTCTCATTCTTGTTTGTCTGTGGTGTAATCCAAAATGTTAAAAATATTATATACTAAATATTTGATCAAACTTTAATTTTTATAAGATAGATTTTTACTACAACACTTTTTTAATGTTTTTTTACATTTTTGCTTGAACAACAGTAGGATATGTGTATTCCTCACTATGTTATAAAATAAAAACTAAATTAAGAATTGTGAAAATGTTTTGGACAGCTATTGTTCAACATGTTTTCTCTCTGATTCATAGAATACATCCCAGCATGTTGTGCAGATAATGATGTTAGAAAATGGCATTCAAATGTTTAAATTTATTTTCAAATATTGAAATTTTAATTCATTTTTCTACCAACTAGTTTTAGAGTCGTTTCTTGGATTGAAACGGAAAATTTATAATTGAATTGGCTAATTAGTAACAGTTTAATAATCAAATTGAATATCAAAAATTCATTAGGCCTATGTAGGCTATAATTAGTAAAAACTGCCTTACTTTAGAATGTTAGTTGCTCCCATATAAATTACTATAAGTGTCTCAATCACCTGTGACGTTTGACCATATCTCCAGTGCCCAACTGGCCATGTTGTACACTTCCCCATGTCCAAACTTCAGTCTTGATCAGTCGAGCACCTCGAGCTAGTATCCCAGCCAGCCGCTCCGCTACGCCGCGGTCTGACACCTCACTACATCCTCCACTGCATGACCACTCACATCTGAGCAGACAAGGAAACCAGATGAGTTGACCTTACCTCGATCCAAGGTTACATTGTTTACAAAATAATCTATTGTTTGTCAACTTCTAAACAGTTTTGACCAATCTACATCTGTGTCATTCAATACAGCCTGGGTATTGATTATTGTTTATACAATTATTGTCTCTACTCTCTCTAGGTTATACTACATTTATGTTTAAATTTATTTTTTATTTAAATACATAGCACCTTGAACATCACTATATTTAAATCAGCTATCATCTATGTATTGAAATTATTTTGAAAATCAATTTTACGTTGCTAAATTGCACATATTGAAATTCGCAGAACACACATCACTAAAATTAGTATTAGTAATTTAATAAATAATATTTTTTAAACATTTAATATATCGTAGACACGTGTTTCAGCATTAAGGCATCTTAAGTGTACAGTTCAATAACATCTAAAATCAATTAGTTAAATGAACAAATAAGTAGATACACACATATGAAACATTAAATGTATGTTAAATTTATAGTGACTTAGTAGTTCTTTTTAACTGTTTTCTCTATTTAAAAATTTAATTTTTTCAACAATTTGGTTTTCTAGTGTATTTACACATATGTATGTTTCATATATATATATATATATATATATATATATATACATTAAATTTATATAAATGGCAATAGTCTTATTTAATTTCAATAAACATTGAATCGCAAAAAGTACTTGCTCCGCCGGGACTCGAACCCGGATCTCTCACTTGCCGGGTGAATGTGCTACCATTAAACCACAGAGCCCTCACTTTTTACGATTCAATTATTTTGTATTTGGCCGTTTCTTTCACATATATGTGTTTAAATAACCAAACTAACATATGATCGGAAGACCAAATACCTGTCAAATGACTTTATTTACATTAAATTTGTATAAATGGCAATAGCCTTATTTAATTTCAATAAACATTGAATCGCAAAAAGTATATATAATATATATATATATATATATATATATATATATATATATATATATACTTATATGAGTTATTTATTTGTTTTAGATATTATTAAATTGTATACTAAAGATGGCTTAATGTTGAAACACATGTCTACAATATTTTAAATGTTTAAAAAAAGTTTTAGTGTAATATTTTATATTAATTAAAAAAAATATTTATTTTAGAAAATATAGTCTAAGTTAATGTGTAAGTATAAAATGTATTGCAGTTTTCCCAAATGCATGTATCGACACAATTTTATATTTATTGACAAATAATGAATAAAGATAATTAGAATTGAATTGAAATGGATCTCAGACGCCCAACAGAACTGGCTTAGGCGGCAACCCTACCTTGCCATCCTTAAAATTTGATTGATTAAATGGCTTTGTCTATAAAATTATCTGGCCATCTCAAAATAAAGTTTGTAAAATTCAGAAAAAGTTTAAGAATAAAAATTTTCATCTTGGAAGGCTTCTTGTAAGCTTATCTTTAATGAATTTAAAGTTGTAACTGTCCAAGGCTAATAATTTCAATACATTATTAAAAGTGCAGTATAATAGACAGCCTGTGTGATGGAACCTACATACTACATGATCATAATACTACGCATAAAACTAATTTTCAATACCTCAGACATCTGAAAGTAATGGAAAAGACAACATGACCATCCTATATGAGGAAAACTTCTTTCAATAAATTACCTTCAAAGTTTAAGGAATCAATATATAAGTGTATTCAGATATAAAACAAAAATATACTATAAAGTAAGCGCACCATGATATGTAAATTTAATACTCTGTGTTATTGATGTAGGCTATCCTTCCCAATCATCAAAATTGTACCTACCTTAATTCAGGCTCAGATCATATGAGCTCTTTTTATATTTTTAATACCTATGTATGTATTTACCTACTTATATAGCGTAGTAATAAATAATAGGTAGGGACAGAATGGCATCCTTGTCCCATCAAAATAGCTTCCTTTTGGGAGGCAGAAGACAGGAACCGATCATCATAATGACATGTTATTGTCAATGTGGGTCAAATAACATCTGTTCTTTCTAATAAAGTAGTATTTTAGGTCCTCAATAAGAAAAACGCTTCCAAAAATAGTGGACTTTGCATAATACTAAAGTACTAGTTTGGCAATAACCCAACCCTACCAGTTGCCTGTAATTCACCACCTTGTCAATTATACTATCTCAACCACAACGTATATTGAGAATACACTGACCACCCTATCATGCCAATCTATGGTCAAAATTATATCCTTTTTATTAACCGGTGATTTTACAGCAACATGAGGTGTTATGGGTGTTGTAAAACTTCACATAAACTGTCGGCATCTATTTCTTTGAGTGTTAATAACATAGACACAACACACAATGTGTTTACAATGTATTAAAAGTCACATTAGTAGTATTTAAAACAAGCATCACATTTAGTATTAAACAATGTATACATATAGTTATATATGTTATTATAACATTTTATGATAAGTGAGGTATTTAATTTATTTAAGTCATGTGATTTCAATATTTTTATGTAATACACAGTACTTTTTTTTCTTTATAAACATTTAAGAATTTGTGTTGTGTATTTAAAATACACAAAAATGTTATTTAACCTATCAACATATTTAAATTATTTTTTTATTGGTTTAGAGATGAATAAAGTTTAATGAATTTGGAAGTAATATTAAGCTAGATGTTCAATATTCTTTAACAAGTAAAAAAGGTAAAAAAGCTTTATTAGTAAGTAATAATGTAAACCATTTTATAACTATCTCTAATATTAATCTTCTTTAGAAAACTACAAAGCATAATTTAGCTGAGTATGATTATAAATAAAGACAATAACAACTTTTATGTTAAAGCTGCAAAATATCAGATTGCAAATGAACATGTAAAAGCAAATTGTAATATATGGAAATGGTCCTCTCATTGTACTTCCCCCATATAAATTGTTTCAATAATTTAAAAATCATTAAATTTGCACTAAAAACTTTAATTTTTATTTAAAGGTAAGTACAATTTTAAAATTTCTAGAGATATTAATAAGTTAATCTAGACTACATGCTAAATTTTATAAAATTTAGACCAAATCACATAGTCTTAAAGTGACCAAACATGGTATAGTGGACACACATACAAACAAACATTTTTTCTTGCACACACTATATTCCGCACAAGTTCAACAGAATTCATATCATGTAATGTATTATGAAAATAAATTTTTTTAACTAGAACAGAAACTTTAACACAAAACCATTTTTCAAATTTAAAACATCTTAAAAATTAAAATTTCATGCAAAAACTTCCAATATCTATTTTCTGAGAAATCATAAAACTTTTACCTGGCCTATATGTTATTATATACAAGAGACATTATCACAACATCCTCATAAAAGTCCCTTTCAATGTTTAATTAGATTAATTTCATAGCAATAATACTTACTTTACACTGGAAGTATTGCTGGCATGTGATAAATTGAAATCATCAGTCACAAAATCATCGAAAGAATCACTGTTGTTATCTGAGCCACCACTCATGTGTCTTGATAAGGTAGCAACTTTATCGCCAACAGTTTTCACCCCTTCGTAGACCAAAACTTGCAACAGTAGACACGTTTTGTTTAATTATTTTTGTTGGAACAGAGACTTCTGCTAGGAACTCTTCTCCACCTGATGAAACCCAAGAAAGTTGTCGGGTCAGAAAACTGACGAGCAGATTCAGTATTGATATGAAGAAGGCCCATTCCATCTCCTTTTTCTGCAATGACACTAATACTCTCATCTTCCTCTGCTTCTTTAGCATCGGATACAGACTTTTCATCATTAATTACTGAATGAGAATCTTCCTCAGTAGACGATGAAGTATTGTCGTTTTCATTATTCCTGTCTTCACTGCCTATTGTGTTATTTCTACTGGTTGGCGTCGATGGACTCGGAGAGTCGTTAGATACTGGAAGACCCAAAGGACAGGTATCAAAGCAAGTCTGTGGTGATAAAGGAGAAACTATATTTTCACTAACGCACTGTGAACATACAGATGAAAATACATTCCCTTCATCACTTTTACTGTCTTCCTCTAAAGCTGTTGGAAGAACATCACTTTCACGTTTATGTGTTATGACAACATTAAAATCTTTTCCACTACTAATACATGTAATAGTACGACCTTCAAAAAACCCAACTTTGGTGGGCTCATCTTCCTTGTGAACGTCGAGTTGAGGATGTTCACCAGAAACCCATAAATGGACCGGTGTCTGAGAGGAAAAGTACACCCATTGCTCCTCCTGATATGCTTTTTACAGTTATGTGCTGACTGTTTGTTGTATGTCCATGTGCACATCTTCTAGCTTCTTCAAATAAAATTACTTCTATTACATTTGCTACATTATCAGGATACAATTTAAAAACTTTGCCTCGATCATTTAAGAAAATAAAGAACATTATTTGAACATACAAAGTCTACAGCTTTTTATCTCAGAAATGGTAAAGTTCACTGAACAATCTGGAGAAGATATAGTTCCAAACCATACAATATGATTAGTATCCAGAAGGATTAAAAATTTCTCCGAGACACCCAATTTTAATGGGATCTTGAGGTAAATTGTCAGAACTAGTAGTCAAGCACAATTTTGAAGAACCCTTCCATAGATGGATGGTTTTCATAATTTGTATAAAAATTATTGGAAATCACTCTGCACTTTATGCATCTACCTGACACCTGTAACCTCCTGATATGGATTTTTAAATTAATCATATTTCTGAGAATTTCCACTATTATACGGCAACATTATGCATACAAATTAAAATACACCAAAATTATAACTTAACGCAAAATTGTCTGGTTGTTAATAAACTGTTATCACGTAAGTCGTTATCTCCATGTTTAACATCACTCATTCTTCAGTACACAGTCTTCTGTACCAAATGATCAAATTGATGTTATTTTCTGTGTTGTGAACAACTATAATTTCTTATTTCTCTAACAATAATAAATATTAACATTTTAATTAACAAATTTAACCTCACATAAAGGGAGCTACTATGTCTGAACTAACAAGGTAAATGACTGTGACTTCAACTGGTTACTAATATTTACACAACCGATGACACTTCCATCTCCATGCACTTGGAGCACTTATAACAGACGACGTTTTCTACATAGAGAATTAATAAACAAAACAAGGAAATCCAAGGAAGCACACCACCGGGGCCGCTCAATAACACCGTGCACAAATTACCGAAAACAAGGCGGCCTACAGTGCCGAATGTCAAATTAGGAATTTTCACGTAATGCCTGAAAAAGAGAAAGAGTTGTACACTATCTAATCAACCATTTGCCCACAGTGCATAAAAGGGAAGAAAATAAGGAAAATTATTTTTATAGACAGGTGTTCAGTAGTGTTGCAATACTTTGGGATTTTATACACATACGAAAAGAGCAAAATAATATGTATGAAGGTATGTCCTAAACCTTCAGTTTTCCGTCTATATATTTTCTATAAAAAAAATATCTTTTGAACCAGCTAAGATAAAGTTATGAAACTTGAGAATTATATTAACCTTTGGTACACTTTTTTGAAAATAAAATATTAACATAATTGTTTTACCTGTTTCAAAATAGAGGACGTTTAAATTATTCCAACGAAAAAACTCAAAACCTACTAATTCTACAAAAAATATACAGGAATACTATTTAGGTGATTGTTTTTATAAGTTCAACAATGTTTCATCAAAATCGGATGAAAAAGAAATGAGCTGGACTAACAAACATAAAATCGTGTTTTATACCATTACACAATAGCAAGTGTACCTTTCAAGACTGTTTGTACTCGAACAGCTAGTTCGAAATTGAAACTCATTAAGATATGTCAATTAAAATCTCTTAATACTAGTATTATCAGTGTTAAGTTTCGAAATCTTTAAACATTTCCAAAATAATATTTCTTAAAAAGTTAAATTTTACATAACATCTATAATGACAAAAGAGTAAGAAGCAAGGATTGTTTTATTTTTTTAATTTAGACATAGTTTTTTCATATACATACAAGATGTATTCATAACTATATTATTATAAAGTACACTATTTCTCTTGTATTCTGTGATAAACTATTATTATCAAGCAATGACGACAATTTTAATGATTTATTGATATATAAAGAACAATACAATAACTTCATTTCAATGGATCGAGCTTGGTGTATTTCTTTCCGTCACTACTCTCTTCACTACGCTGGTTTCAGGCTTGGTTACGTCATCGGTTAAGTATATCCCCTTTCACTTTTATTACTTTACCATAGATTTTCCCACTCTTCTACACATAGCTTTAATTTTATTTGTACATAACTGAATTGTATTGCCCATTTTATTAGTTACATGTTTTTAGCTACAAAATTTTTGACTATTCCCCAAATATCTCGATTGGATTAAGGTCCGGATGGTACGGCGGTAATCGAATACCAGAATGACCAACACTGGTTGAGGAGGTTGTCAAAAACAAAAATTGTGTATATCTGTCTTTGTGGAGTTTTATTAGTTCGTATAATTCAGATTTTAGTACCGAAGTGTTGTATTCAATTGTATGCTCATCCAACCATCTACTCGTATCAGCTTTTGTCAAATTCAAATTAGGAGCTTTATGTATTTAAACACTGTGATATGACGTATTTTCTATGACGACGACTGATTTATTGGAAGATTAGGAATCAATTGGTTTTTTTGGTCAAAAGCACTGGTTCATTAGCCTGTAATAGTCACCTTCAGTAGTTGAAACCCATGTCACCTTCTGCGTAGATTATATTCACCCTACCAACCTTCTTTATATAATTGTTTAACCCTCTAAACTATCATCACACCATATTATCGAGTGACGTATGTTAAAAGAACATAATATTCGTCGATATACACGACTAGCAGGTTTTCTTTTCTAAATTATTTTCTTTTTCGAATAGTCAATCCTCTTAACAATTGTTCTAAGCTTTAATACACTGCCTTTGAAATTGAAATTCTCTGATTGTTTATTTTTAATAACTTTATATAGGTAAGGAAATGAATTCTCGGTACTGTAAAAATTGTACATTGTTCTTCTTATGGCACATTTATCAAAGTCGTCAATTTCTGTGACGATTTAAATTTTATGGGTGCAGGAAATGAGCATGTTAATTGCTTCATCCGAGATGTCAAAATCTTTCTTTTCTTTATTACTCCGATCGAAACTCCGCAAGCTACTGCCGTTATTTCTATAGGTACTTTTTTTAACTTTATGGAGTTTGGGTCAATAACTTAATAAGAGAAACTCTGCCAATTATTTCTCTTGCCTAGCTGTGAAGTATTCTCTTGGTATTACCTTCGAAATGAATGTTTCTAGCATATCCCTCTCCCGCTTGCATTGTTTCAAGGCGCTCACGGTGCTTCTAACCTCAAATAATTCGCTCTGCCGGTCGCGCTCTGTCAAAATACGCGGCGCCTCAACTTACACACGTTCTGTCATTGTAATTAACTATAAATTATATATATATATATATATATATATATATATATATATATATATATATATATATATATATATATATATATATATATATATATTAATTATTTTACTATATATTGATTCAATGAAGTTGATTGTACGAGACCAGGGGGGGACACACGGACAGCTGGGCGCCGGTGGCGCGGGGTTGTTTGTTGCGCAGTTACTTAGTAAAGGTCATTGTCTGGCTCGCAGTCACTGCCACTGCCGCTGTGATCACTCCGAACTACATCCTCAATGCCAAAACCACTTCACAAGGCTCTGGTACATCACTACACTCACTTGAATCGTCGCAATCACTACTAATAACGAGATCGATTTTAATGTCACGAAGTGTACGACTACAACCAGCCATTGTTTCCGCACAACTAATATAAATAGAAAATAATGGAATAAATCTACTATAAAAGTAAAGTAAATGGTCTCCTGATAGCAAACAACCCGTAGTAGTACAAAATATTGCTACTCGAGAGCAGCACTTATCGGCTCTAGTGTGTAAAGCAGTGCGTGCCGATCCGTGGCGTTTAAGCTGCAGTGGCTATGTGGTGGCCGTGCCGATTCATGCCTTGCGAGCGGGAGAGGGATATTGTAACCATTTGATTTTATGAGCTAAACCAATGTAGAGACATAAAAATATCCAAAAGCCCTAACAAATATTATACTAGATCTTAAATTTATTTCACTTACCACGATTTGTGTGAGTTTAACCAATGAGGAGAAACGAACAAAAATGTCTGCCATAGCAATATAATAATAGGCATAAGCCTGACTTCATAACATGACAGAAACATGACGACACTGAATTTTGTATGTCCAACTGTCATAGGAAAAAATTGGACTAGACATTTGTTTTATTTTACTGAACTGATTTATGTGTATTAATCAATCAGGAGAACCATGGACCAAAATTTATTCACAACAAAATTATAGGTTATGCCCAACCTCATGTAACCATGCATCAGAATTTTGTTATTTAATATCTTTGATGATAAATTGTAATCTTTTGATTTAATGTGAGTACCTATGCTAATCAATCAATTTTCAGTCCTGGTTTATTGAGAGACCATACATGATACAATATCCAGTTTGTCCATTTAATTTGAAATGCTTCAGATATTCAACTACCGGAGGATATTAATGATAAGTACTTTGATAGACTTTGA
The DNA here is from genome assembly GCF_021130785.1 of Homalodisca vitripennis. Taxonomy (NCBI): domain Eukaryota; kingdom Metazoa; phylum Arthropoda; class Insecta; order Hemiptera; family Cicadellidae; genus Homalodisca; species Homalodisca vitripennis. The sequence continues at coordinate 20,939 of NW_025778395.1, read as the reverse complement.
TTTGTAGACCTTCTATCAGATGACTGAGCTTGCACTTTGGTAAAGAGCCCAAATAATTTCTTCTGCCGTTACTTTGTCAGGTTCAAGGTAAAGTTGAAGGCTGTTACCAGAGGGACCTTAGCATTGCATTACATTTTACTAAATCTACTGTATTGCACATTTCAACGCTTCTAAACTAATAGCTTCTGAAACGCTGTCAGCTACCAAACATATTTGCTTTCTTCTAGTTTAACACCTAATTGTTTTAGAGTTATTTGTTAACGTTTTGCTAATGTTGTTAACTATAAATGTCTTGATGTTTCTTTTCCAAAGCATATTTTTATTGCAGTTTGTCTACCACTTCCATCTGTAAGTTGCACGGAGCGCAGAGAAAGCTTTATATTTATCCTCTTTTATTTATTTTAACCACTGAAAGTTCTTATTGAACCCTTGCACCCAAGAGATATTGAAGACAATTACCAGTCATTTTATGTTTTCATAGTAATGACTGAAATAAAGAGTCAGTTTGATCATGACTATAAATGTCTTGATGTTTCTTTTCCAAAGCAATATTTTTATTGCAGTTTGTCTACCACTTCCATCTGTGAGTTGCACGGAGCGCAGAAAGCTTTATATTTATCCTCTTTTATTTATTTTAACCACTGAAAGTTCTTATTGAACTCTTGCACCCAAGAGATATTGAAGACAATTACCAGTCATTTTATGTTTTCATAGTAACGACTGAAATAAAAAGTCAGTTTGATCATGACTATACCAGAGACCTAAAAGAAACATACAAGTAATAAACTTATTATTTGTATACGAATACAGTTTTCCATCCAGACCTATAAACACGTGTTGGTGTGAGATTAGAATATTATAGCTACTAACTGTTGCCTTTAAAAGATGCTACTACTTTCTAGGTTATGACAGAAAGAGCATGAGCATGGGACCCTTCATGTATGCTTCACTGGGACAATGAAAATTAGGCCCACAATGAAATATTAAGATGAACTTAATACTGTAATAGTATTAGCTTCCCTTTCAAACATAATTTAAATGTATTTATTAGGGGACTTGAAAATGTTCTGTCCAACTCTTAATTTGCCTAAAACCTGCCTATGGCAGAAAGAAACATGAACCTGCATCCTCAGTTTTGCTTTATTGGGAACAAATTAAATAAACCATAAAATAGATATAATGGTAATTATATAGTTATTAAAATTTTTTTTATAGGTAAGTGACGAGATAAGTTTTGTCTATATGTATTAGTAAATAGTTGTTTGGTATGAAAAAAGTAGACTGCAAAAAGATGTAACTTTTTGTGAGTTCAGGAATGAAGTGATTAGGTCTGTGGAGATCAGATAAGAAGAAACTAGATAAGTTTCTGACCTTTGTACCATCAGATAGCTGTTCTGAATGACAAAATCAATGTTTATAAAATCAATGTCATCACATCATCTTCTTTCCCAAACATTACGACAAGGAACTTCAAAACTTCACATTACCAAAAATTAAACAAAGACATATGAGACAAAAAAAAACGCAGGACTCGGTGGACCGGACCTGTAGAAACCCCGTAAATTCTATATTTATCTATGAGTCTATTCAAACTCATAATCTAACTTTATTAGAAGTCATGGTACATAAAATTTTTCGATTTCAACATTGGTCCAGATTTGCACATTTTTATAGGTACAATTTTTGTTATTTATATATTACACTAATGTATATTTTGCTCAAAAAGTAACAAAAACACTCTACTTTAGTGTAAAATAAAACATTTAGTTAATGATAATATCACACGTTACTTCAAACTATATGTACACTATTTACAAGAAAAAACAAAAAAAAAACAATTTCCAATATAAGAAAATATCATTATAAAACAAGAAAATTAGTTAAAACTTGTTAATCTTTCCCACCGAACTTTATGTACTAAAAATATAAAAAATCATCTAGAAATAAAATTACCACTTCTAATATTATATTGTGGTGAAGAATTGTGTTGAATGGGTAAAGAATTTGAGTTTTAGAGGAGAGATAATAAATAAAAATAGATATACTATAAATAATATCTATAAATAGGTACACAATGCTGTGGGAGTTACACAGGCTGTTCATAGATGCAATACAGTTAAAGAACTAATAAGAGAAAATAATCTAAGAGAAAACCTTTATATCCCTAGGGCTACAGCTAGAGAAATCATAAATCTTATACAATCAGTGAATGAAAATAAGCCTCCAGGTATAGATTTAATAAGACAAAAGGATTTAAAAATACTCTCACATTCACTTGGACCTGCATTGGCGAGAGCAATAAATTTGTCTTTGAGTGAAGGAATATTCCCTGAGTGTCTTAAGACTTCAATAGTGAGGACCTATATATAAAAAAGGGCTCTAGAGAAATTTATGAGAATTATAGGCCAGTGTCATTGCTTCCCAGTATAGAAAAGATATATGAACAATTTGTTGTGAATAAGTTAAATGGGTTCTTGAATCAATGTCACATTATTAATGAGAATCAATATATGCTTTTCAAAAGGGTAAGGGAACTGAACTTCTTTGAAGGACTTTTTACTAACTATGTAAATGAACAGTTAGAAAAAGGGTGTTATGTATTGGCTTTATTTTTGGATCTATCAAAGGCATTTGATACCATCAATCATAATAAGATGTTAGTAGTCCTGGAGAACATTGGTGTTGTTGGAGTAAACTTAAACTGGTTCAAATCATATTTACAAAACAGAGGTTACAGAGTAAAAATAGTAAACACTTATAGTGAATATAAGCTAAGCAACTGTGGTGTACCACAAGGTAGTAAACCTTGGTCCATTACTGTTTAATATCTATATAAATAATATTTTTAATGTAACTAATTATGTAAAGGTGTGTTGCATATGCAGATGACATCCTTCTGGTAGCATCTCATATGGATCTGGTAACTGCCCAAGCAATGCTTCAAAAAGATTTTAATGAAATAAATTAAATGGTTTGCATAATATGGAACTTGTTATAAATCCAAAAAAGACTGTTATGATGAATATTCACTTAAGAAATAAAAAAGTAGGAAAATGAGCCTGTTTTAAAATACCACACATGTATGTGTGAGCAACTACACACAAGTTTATACCTCACTTCATGTGATTGTGACATAATAAAATTAGTATGTACCTATGATTATCTTGGGATTAACAATAGATAATGGTTTACATGGAAATACAACATTGAGAAAATCCAGAAAAAGATTTGCTCGTGTGTTGCTGTATTTTATAGATTAAAAAATATATTGAATATTGAAAGCAAGACTTCAGTATACAAGGCGTTAGTGGAGTCAATTGTTAGATATGGAATAATTGCATATGGAACAGCTGCAGACAACCAACTCAATAAGATACAAAGCCTTCAAAAGAAATGTCTGGATATGATGTTGAATGGCAGAAGCTAATGGTATTACAGAAAAACAGTTGTATATACAAAGCCAATAGCTTGACACCAAAGGGTTATTACAAGTATAGCATCCTTGTATATTATTTTGCAGACAATTAAATATAAAATTTTCAAACAGCAAGAACACTTCTATAGCTTTAAGAAATATTGAAAAATTTAAAGTTTATAGAATAACAAATACTTTTGGTAAAAGATTGGCAAAATATATTGTTCCTTGCCTATTTAACAGTCTACCAAATTATATTTTTAATGAACATAAATTATTGTAAGTTTAAAAAAACTTGTTTACAGGTGGTTAATGGAAGAGTTATAAATTTTCTAGAATATAGATCTGTATAAACATTTCTAGATATTATTAACTTATTATGTTTATTAGTAAAGAAGAATTTGTGAGTATGTAGGGTATGTATGTATGTTATTATTTTAATGTTATTGTGGAAATTTACTGTTTTTAATGATTGTTGCTGTGATAAATATATAGCCTATATTAACTTGTTGTTAACTTATACCATAATATTGTTATTTTTTATAGTTTAGTTTTGTTATTGTAATGTTGTTGTTTGGAGTCTGTTGTTGATTTTGGTTATTGCTGTGATAAACATATAGTGTATATTAATTCTGTTATTGTGGTCCATGTTATATTTTTTATAGTTTTGTTATGCTTTTTGATATTATGAATAAACATTATTAGATTGTGTTATATGTGATAAAACATATAGGCCTAGTATATATAGTTATTATAATATGTTATTTATTGTGTTATAGTCTAGCTTAATAGTTTTTAATTATTTATGTAAACCTGATTAAGCTTCATGAATCTATGGTGGATCTGGTTGCCCTATTATAGATAAAATCAGATACAGAGTAAAACAGTATATTTTTGTTGCAAATTCTGACATAATGTTGTCAGTTGTTTGTGTTTAAAATGTTTTGATGTGATGATGGGATTGTTGTTAAGAAAATTTTACAGATATATTTATAAAGCATAGCCTATAGTTTTTGTTGTTGTTGTTGTTGATATATAAGTTGGTTTTGTTAAAGTTTATTAGTTTAAATTACTTATTATTATTTATTTATTTATTGCTTTTTTTTAATACAAACACATGCCAAATATAACACATGAATTTTATCTATACAATAATTAAACCGTTTGCTAGGGTTTGCCATTGGTTATGAAAGCCTAGACTAAAGAGGGGAGGAGCTGCAGGTTGTTGTGGTGGCCGCGGTACTGTACTGCAGTAAGAGAGTTTAGGAATGGAAATTCGTTAGATACGACTAAACAATATGCAATATGAAATAACTTACATTTTGGAAGGAGTAGGAAAATGAATTATTATCAATATATAAATGCGTCAAAACACAATGAAATAACACATACACAATAACACAAAACAACAATTAGGTTAGCACAGGGATAACACAAACACATATCGCAGACTGAATAGGCAAACAGACATCATTGACATATATTTTGAATGCTGTAAATGCTACACATGGGTGAAATAAATTAACACAGTTATTTATTTATTGATAATCATCTAAAATGAACTTTAATAATTAGAGCAAAATTCATCTAGATTTTGCACGTGCATTGCAGTTGCAGAAATAAACACTGGTAGTGGCGGAACAAGGAATCAAGGAACGCCTGATGGGAGGGGGTATTTATTCTTGTCTCATACCGATTGGAATTGGGTAAGGACATCGACTGCTTCTGAATATAAATTATACAAATCCAATCACACTATATGACCAGTGCAAATTTGTTAGTTAGGAACATGAACTTAATTTTAAGAGTTAGAGACCGGTTTTATCAGTGGTAATAATTTGAAATGTAAAGATAAACATAAAACAAACCTGTATGCTGTTACTCGTGCTTGTAAAACTTTAACAAAGTAATGAATGCCAATTTTGATACGTAATTTAATAAATACATTGTATGGTTTAGTTAAGATAGTTTAATTTGGACCCCGCTGATAAGTGTTGTACTTAGCGGGGCCATTGAAAAATGTAAGCTTTTGGAAATAAAACCAATTCAATTCAATTCAATTCAAAATAAATAAATATATATTTTCAATAAATATTTATACTTGCTTGGCCGAGACTCGAACCCGGATCTCTCACTTGCCGGGTGAATGTGCTACCATTACACCACAGAGCGATTACCATAACACTTTTTACGATTCAATTATTTTGCATTTGGCCCTATCTGTCACATATATGTATATATATAAATAGACTTTGGATTAAAAATAACCATAACTTTGCTATTTGATTATTTTGTAGTAAAACAATAATTTCCAACAGGATGTTATATACCTAAAATGCTTAACAAAAAATCATGTAGAGTTAATGATCACTTCTTATTAAATGTAGGATGGGATTAGGATATAGGTTTAGAGGGAAGCATTTTATTCAATATAGAATTAAAATAATCACAATTTGACCATTTGATACATAATAGTTATTGTATTTATGCTCCTAACCTACAGTACATTCCTAATTACAGTAGTCTACTCCAATTCAGTTCACAATTCATCAGTCCTCTATATGATATCTTTTAAAATAAGATTATATTTCTCAGATATATTCTGTAATACACTTTAAGGAGCTGATGGCTGCAAGGTTGTCTTTGTCTATTTAAATCCTGTCTGTGATTGTCTCCTTATCTTGGATTAGACATATTTGTTTTTTAATGAGGTTGTCTCATTGCACCAACCAGACAACACAATTATGAGCTGACTGATGCCAAGCATATATCACATATTAAGTCAAATTAACGGTCTTAAAATAAAATAGTGAAACAAAATATCACTTTGATTTAAAAAAAAAAATTACCTACACATATTCTTTAACATTTCCATGGTAAAATTTGGCCTGTCTGTCATTTTTTGTAAGGTAGGTCATAGTAGTAATGGAATAAATACATTTATTCCACATACATTTATGATTGATATACTGCATAGTTTTTGTATCTAAAACTTTCAAACAATTAATAAATAAGGCCTTTTAGTCCACATTTTAAAAACAAAGTTTTTAGCACTTTACAAAAGAATTATAGGTTTTTATTTATTATTGACGTGACAACGTCTTAAATTAGGTTGCGGCTCGGAGTCACTCATGAAAAACTGTAACGCCCGGTAAACGTTACGATGCCCGGCCAGTGGGTCCGCCGCACGGGAATAAAGCAGATAACTGTGGGTCCGCCGCACGGGATAAAGCAGATAACTATGTTTATTCGTGAAAATGTGGAGTGCTTAGATTCGTCATTTACAACAACTACAACAATAAAGGTAAATAATTGTACACTAATATTTCATTATCGTAAACTATGATTGATTGATTAATTGTTTAGATTGACACAAAAGTTGAGAAACTGAGTTTATAAGTTATGTCATACTATTGACAAATGTTGATAGTGTTAAGTAAATTATTAGTTTAAATCACTCTGCAATCAATCGTAATTCAGTCGATTGAGAAGAAACAGCGCGTATTGCTAGTCAAATACATTTAAAATAACAAAAAACAGTAGCAGTTTGTGGGACTGCCGATAGAAGTGAAAACGGAACTATTAAGTTGAGAGTAAATTAACAATACGTTATAGTAGCAGTACATCTGCAATTTGTTAATGTGACGCGTTTTTTAATTTTCCAATTTTAAAATCCACGAAAAAATATTATCAAATAACTAGAAATCTATTTTACCACGCTAGTAAGATAAAATCTTATACCGTAATAATACTCATTTTCATGATGAAGAGGTTAAATATTAAAAACATAATTAAAATGATTAATGCTAAATTTTAAATACAAATATTCGTACAAATATTAAAAATGTTTAAAAATATATTCGTTGTTTTCATTATTCATTTATCTGTATAAAAAATATGTTGTAATTGCTCAATATTAATAGTTAGTTAAACATAGAATACAAGTGAGTAAAACACCGAGCGTGAACAACAGTGAGTTGAACACCGTTGTAAATAATACAGTTATTGCTACGGATAAAGTATATAATTGCAATAAACAATTAAACCCACAATATTTTTAAAACTAATAAATTAGTTAAATTAACTTGGTTCTTTCGTTTCGTAAAGGGTATTTTTATTGCACAATAAACTAATTTATTGAGTTAATACGGTATCAGTGAGCCAATGCGCCAACTACAGTTCCGGCAGAAACGTTCACTTTTACCCTCTACCACCAAAACGCTCAACGCGCCTAAAGAAGTTTTCACTTCAATTATAACCTCTAACCTGTCATAACAGTGCGACCAAACAAACGAACTAAACCGACCAATCACCACGCGCGGAGTTAGAATTTAACTGTGTTTAGCAAGAATTTCAAATTCCAATTTTAGTAAATGTTTTATTCAACTTTACCATTTACAATAACAAATTTTAATTAATTTCAAATTATGTACAATGTTTTAGTAAACAAAATATATTTCTATAGTTAAAATTTGTGCAATTCTTATTTTCATTCAATTCCTTGTTCCTATTGTGCAATTTAATAATATTCATATCAATAAATATTCTAACCGAGAAAAAGACGTTGTCAACGTAAAATCTTCACCCCGTAAAACCGACAACATAATGTTGGTTAATGTTGGTTACAGGCAACCATAATGTTTTTTTTTAAACTAATATATTAATGCTCTCATATACATTAAACATTAAGAAACAAACTCATTTTTAATGCAACTTATAATTTATATGTTTAAGGATTTATTTAAATGGAGTCCAGTAGATCACTGTTAGTAGGCCTGTTGAAAGACAATAAAACTGTGTCATTTGAAGGTTTAAAAGAAATCTAGCTTTTCTCATTTATTTGTACAAAAAGGAAAACTTCACCATCAATAAGTTATTTACCATAGTAAACATGGCCACCTTTATATGTTTTAGATTGAAATGCATTTAGTACATTACCAAACTAAAATTTAATTAATCAATAATGATGGGAGAAAATATATGCAAAAATATTTTAAAGTATAAGGAGATTTGTCATAAACATATGTAAATTAAAAATGCAAGTTTGCGAAAGTAAACATTTTATAGTCGAATTACGATTTTCATATGGGAAATTTGTTGTTAATTAATGTTAACTCTCTTTTTACAGGGAATATTGTATTATATTGATACAACTGGATTGAGGAAGAGATTGGAGCATACTAAATTATTCACACAACATTGCGAGATAGTACAAGTTATAGCAAAATCTGTTCCCAGTAAAATTTCTTCTTTAAATTTTGTTAAAGGTTGTTTTGCAATAGAATAGCTTTCGGTTATAATAGAGAATAAGTACATTTATTTTGAATTGAATGAGAAAGAATTGAGTTTTATTTTTTAGATTGATTTTAATGTAAGTCCAGAAAATTAACTTTAATTTGAATTATTTTATTTAAAATAAAAAAAACGTTTTCTTCAGAAAGCTTTTACAAGACAATTGGTGATCAAATCTTCACCAATAATCATTATTAAATAATTTTAAAACTGGAAACAAAAGTGCAATTAATCTAATATAAAAATTATATAAAGAGATTTTATGGGTTTTGCGGATCTCTCTAACAAAATGTTCTGTAACATTCTGAATTCATTTAGAGAGTAAGGATAAAAGCAATGAATTTTACTAACAATTTAAACAATCAAATACTTTATTATACCTTTTTCTAACTGTACAAAATGAAAACTTTCAAAAATAAAATAAGTAAAGCAATTATTATCTCATGATAGTAAATAATGAAACTGTATTTGATAAAATAACTTTATCTTATTCAAACCAGAATAATACTAACAGAATCAAGTTTAATTTAAAATAGTGCAACATCTACATCTTTAACATTTGACAGAATTTTTATAGAAAATGTAGTAATACAAAACAGTTTACAATTCATATTGTTATCATTCAATTTTCTATTCCTTCAGATATTATCAACAAGATTCAACATGTTATGACATTTTTTAAAACAATATTTGTGTATGAGTCATTAAAATTTAATCAGGACTTTTAGAATAAGAAATTTATAAATATTTCTGTTACATATTCTATCAAAAATAAATGAACACGAGATAGGAGTAAACTTCTATATAAAGGCAAAGAATTCCATCACACTTATTTGCAATATAAACACTTTTTATTAAATTGATTTGGGCGGGTAAGAAATATATGTTAAATTAACAGTGTAGATACAGTATGAGATTTCTCCACACATAACCTCATGGAAGAATATTATATTACACAAGCATAAAATATATTTTTATTTCTTCTGCAACCATTTCAAATGGATAGAAATTGAACCGTATGCAAGCTGTTATACTTTGATAAAACGTGAGAGGTCAGTCTGTTACTCATGAGACTGAAATGATCAAAGACAGTCATCAAATGGAAAATGTTGATCACAGAGTAATTGATGAACTCGAGGACTGAGTGGTCGGTGACCAGACGACAGAAGTATCACGTCTCGGGCAGATGTTGCACTACTATGATCAGCTGTTTGCAGAGTTGTGCTCTTGCTCTCCGGTCTAAACTAAACAATCTCGTATTTCTCTGCGTAGAACACTGTTTCTGTGGAGAACTTCACCGGCTGCTCACCGTCCACCATCACCACATCCACTGCCTGAAACATTGTAAAGGGAATTACTACAGTCATCTCGGAACATATAAAAACCTATAAATGTTTAATGATTTACGAAGCTGGCCAGTTCTTGGTGATAGAAAAATCTTATAGAATTTACATCAATATCTTAAAAATCTTTTAATACAAAAAATGGTTTATTACAAAAAGTTTATGAAATGCTATAAGCAAAGGAAAATGCCGATATAGATTTTGTCACCAGTGGGTCCAGCTTCATTAGTTCGGTATGATGTGTTTGTGCCCTTGGCTCCTGAGCAGTGAGATCGCTAGGGTTCATTCTCTCATGTCTGGACTTCATGCTGTTCATCTACCAGGTACTATTTATACCTTTGAGTAATAGTCCGTTGCCACATTTATTAGTTTATTAATGTATTTGGGTCGATAGTATTCATAATTTCAAACAAAAAATGTCATATATATAGGTCAAGAAATGTCTCGTTAAGCAGCAGCCAAAAGTTTGTAATTTTTATATAAAAACTGTTATCTGTACAACTAGTTAAGCTAAAAAAAACCAAATTTGGTACATAGGTTAATAGATAAGAGGAAAAGAAAAAACATTATTACGTTATCTTCATTAATTTAACAAAATGGCATCTGTTGTAAATTTTTTAAAGTAAAATAAAAAAATACCATTATAGTTACAAAACTGGCACCAACTACTTGAACAAATTCATTACCATTCCAACGAAATCCGTCAACGCATAAGCAAGCATGACCACTTGATGAATGATACGCTTGCACAAGCCAGGAGTGACAAACAACTGACACCTCTCAACTGTGAGGTGTTTGGCGCTTGTTAATCGCACCAACTGTCCCCAGGTTTTATTTATTTTCTGCTATATTAAAGCTTTTTACATTTTACAAGCTAAATGTTTTTAAGCATTTTTTTCTGTAATATTATATTTTTTTGTTTTTACAAAGGAAAGTTAATAATTCCACAAGACCCTATACATTCTTTTTAAATATTTAGTTTATTTTTATAGGTAATAATTTGTAAAATATAAAATTAAAATATCAAATCGATAAAAAGCAATCTTTTATTTCACATACATAAACAATAAACCAAAATTGCATGGATAAAGGTAAAATAGCACTAGAATACCACTAGGGACATGTTTTAATCATATTACTGGTTATTTGATTTTTCTTACATGGGATCCAAACTTCATTGTAATAGGTTTATTTGGCCTGGGTCCAGGTCTAGGCCTATTTTTAGTTACGAAAGTTAAAAAAAAAAAAACCAGCGACAATATTTGGTCGACCCGTAGTCAACATGCGAGCGTTCGGCGGGAATACTGCGGTTGACCTATAGTCGACAGCCGGCTTCAAGCGGTTAAAGATAATGATACCATTTTAAAAAAATGTCCTCTTATTTATTAAAACCTATGTGCCAATTTGGTTTTTTTTAGCTTAACCAGTTTTAGAGATAATGTTTTAAATAAAAAATACAAAATGGTGACTAGGGGCTAAACAATACATTTCTATGTTTATATGACATTTGTTGTTTGAAATGATGAGAACTATCAACCAAAGAAGTTTGTGAACACCTTCACGGGGTGGTACTGAGCTCAGGGGGCCATGTTCGGTGAAGTTATGTAGAAATATCCATTAGAGCTACCAAGAGGATAACTGCAAAAGGCTGATTTTGTAGACAAAATCTCCTAAATGTACCAAGGCAATACTGTTCACTCACTCTGAGGTCAGCGTAAGGTTTCTTGGAGACAAAGGCCACAGTGAGAGGGAAGAAGTCACCAGGAATGGCTGTGGCTGCTGTGAACTCCAGAGAGCCGGTGCGGTTGCTGGAGTCTATCACAGCGTGGTTTCCAGGTGAGGGTGTTTTTGCGAGGGTCGTGTGCGTAGTCTCCGTCACACTCCGAGACCACCGGCGTACACCCAATACTGCAATCCAGGTCAAATATTTCTTTTAGTGCTTTCTTTCCTGCTTGATCAAACTCAGTTCTGTTGAGGTTAACTCAAAAACCTCATGTGGAACAACAGTGGAGTTTGATGTGGATCGTTTTCCAATAGCATATCTTCTTTCTTAATAAAAATAAATTTTTATTTTATGAATAAAAAACTAACTGCCTTTGTGATTGCACTATTTTACACATGTACACATTCCTGAACAGAAATGTTTAGAAAAATTGGTTTGAAATTATTACAAATCATTATATCATTATAAATTCTAATTTTCATAAAATTTTACTTATTTAAATTTTTTAATATAAAAAAAAAAATTAACCAACAATAAGGAAGGGAGGAGGTGTACAATTAAATGCACCGTAATAAGTTTATTCCTACCACAAAACAAATGTTATGCTATCTAAAGACATTACTTTTCATATTGTTACCGTAATCTATATCATTGATAAGAAAATCATTGCAAAAATGTTTTTATGTATTAGCAACTATATAATGTATGCATTCTTAATAAAATGACAAATAGAAAAATGTAACATTGAATAATTACTTTACAATATCCTTTTTCCAGCACAAAAGTGTATGATGTATCACTTCATGTGGTATAATATTGACGCATGGCTGTTCTCTATGAATATGTCAAATAAAGAGTTGTCTTTTGTTGTCTATAATAGAAAAGCCTAAAAATCTTAAATATAAAAAAAGATTCTTACTAAAAACATATTTATGGTTTTACTTTTTTTCTAGAATTTTAAAACAGGTTTAAAATTTTTACTTCATTGCTTAAAAAACAGAAAAAGTGAAAATATTTTGAATGGTTGTTTTACAATAGCATTTTCCCAAAACCCTATAGTTTTACAGAATACATCTAAAGTATCTTTGACTGAGCAAAAAATACTCGATTAAATCTTAAACATTAAATTTTATGGTATATAACATTTTTCTCCTTAACCTTTCAGAAATTTATTAACATATACCAAAAATAAAATTGTTTTAGTTTCGTTATGTATAGAGATTATTTAGTTAGTAAATTAAGTTTTTTGGGCAAAAAACTTATTAAGTAACCTTTTTCAAACTTTTTTACCTAAAAAGTTTTTATTTTTTAAATTATTAAACTATTTAATATTAACTAAACATAATAACAAAATTGTGAAAAGTATCAATTTATGAGGTTTTTCCATGAATTCTAATACAATTTCCTAAAGTTGCAGTTTTTAAATTTATTTAGCCACATACAGCTTTATTTTGACCTACTTTCTTCTAGTCAGCTTAGATATTCAAAGGGTAAAATTAAAATTGACATTTCTGATATTACATGTATTTATTTTACAAATAACTGAAAAAATAAATAAAAATAAAGATTGGATACTTAATAGTTTAATCTGAACTAGAACTGTACTAAACAATGGTTGTTCTAGCTTTAGAGTTCACAGAAGACCACAAGGAGGTGTTGAAGTCTAGTACTAAATGCAAGAACAATGTGATTGGCCCTCATTAGTTGTACTGAAAACATACTAAAATGGGCTAAATATGCTTAAGTAAAATGTTACAACGGAAACCGTAATGGTGTAACAAAATTATGTTACCGTAAATAATGATAGCCACTTTGAAACAACATTTCAAAACAGTGGCCACAAATGAAATCTACCTCTTTCCTTTAGTTCTACTGCAAAGTTTCAGTACAGAAAACTTACGGCAGAGGAATGTGAATGGAGACATCATTGAGCTCGAGGTGCGTGTGCTCCAGCTCGTACTCTATGTTCACATCACAGCCGCCTTGTCCGTTCTCCGATGGCCAGCAGTTTACTGTCAAACATAACAATCAGGTTAACTTTACCTTAAAAAATAAAGTCCTTTAATACTTATCCATCAGTTAATTGATTGTGTGTCTCAATTCTAAGCAAACAATGGATAAGCTACAGATGAACATTGAGTTTACAGTTCACCTTTCCCTTAGTGCAGCGGCTAGAATCTGACAAAGTCACAGACTTGACTCCTGGAATCTGGAGTAAATTCCTCTGGAGAGATAAAAAAAGTTGATGAGGAAGAAACTCAAAATTAACTCTTTACATAGTTCCGACATCAGAGACACCTGACTAAAAAATATAGTACAATCTAAGGAAAGAGGTATTTTCATTGTCTCATCAGATGCACAATTGCTCCAGATTCCAGGGGAGTCTGTGACAGCGTCAGATTCCAGACGCTGCACTAAGCAGAAGGTGCTAAACTCAACACTCACATTGAATCAACCCTCCCCATCATAGCTACGTTATGTGTGGAAAAGTTACGGTTACAAAATACAACAATTAGAAAAAATGATATGTCAGTGTGTCTTGTGTTACGTTTGGCGAGTACATCAAGTCAGTTCAGTATCAGTCAACTACTGGAAGTGTTGTTTTTATATTCATAGGTTGAGCACAATCCAACAAATTATCTACAGTAGTCAGGTAATTATATATTTGTAGGTTTTGTATTATATGGCGCAATGCTATTTAACTAAACACTACTTGATGAACTATTATAAAATCAGTGTAATCTTACTGGAGAGTGGGACGCAGGAATCGTCTTGGGACTGGAACCGCCACTTGAGCACACCGACGTCTGTGGTCAGAGGGAATGGCTTGGACGGGTTCTTCAGACCTATTTGTGACTTCATCTTGAACAGTTCTTTATCTATGTTGGGATGTGTCTACAACAAACAACCGTCAATTTTAAACACTCACTTAACAATGTGAAATATGTTCATGCAAATTTTTAACTAATATTAGGATAAACTTGGTAATTAAACACAAAATTACCCTAAACACTTTCACTTCTGACAACGTTATTTAACATCACGCAAGGAATTCTATAGACTGCCAACGTCTTTTGATGGAGTAATAAAAACAGTAATAACTTTTACAGTAATAAAAATGCATTTAAACATACTTGGATTTCGGCATTGATAGTCATTTGCTATTTCCATGTTTTATATTCGTTACTCTATGGATTACGATCTATGAAATGTTTGGCAGTCATTTGGAATATCGGGAAAATAGTAGATTGTTTATGAACGCATCGTGTCGTGGTGGCCGTTTGTTGTCGTTCTGCTAATTTGTAGTCTGCATTGTTATGGTTTTGCTAGCTATTACTTTAGTTTACAACGATTGTTTTGTGAGTAAATACAATGAATCGTGACAGTATTGAAGACAATACAGTGCTAGGAAGAGTTACTCAGATTTTCAAGTGACAGTAAAAGTGATGATTTATTTCAAGATGACACAGATAATGATCCTGATTTTATTACCGATGGACTTCTTGGAGATGCAAGTAATTTGTTGATATTCTATTTTAACTCAAATAACAAATATAAGCAAAATAGTAATACCAAATTTTAATATACTCATTGATAACTAAAAAAAAAAACAAAAACAAATAAGGCAAGACTACAAGAAGAGACACTTCCTATCAATGTAACAAGTGCCAAAGTGCCATTTGTAAAGAACCATGTTTCAAAACTTTCCACACTATAAAAATATTTAAAAATAAGTGGATTTCAATTGCAAATATGTGTAGCTATAGTGAAAGTAATGTTAATGCTGAATACAGCAAATAATAATAATAAATATATTTATGTTATAGACTTGTACACAATGATGTTTTTGGTCAGTTTTTTTGTTTTTTTAGTTTAAAACAAGACTTTTTGTTGGAAAATATTCATGCATAAGCATTTGCGTAGAAAGAGGAAGAACTCAGCTTTCAAAAAAGTAAGTCCCATGATTTTCTTATATTTGCTTAACCCTGGAACTGGCGGTCATATTTCTCTCAGTGGCAGAGTGTTTTAGTACTTCATACATTGCCTTATATTTATTTTATTATTACATGTTTACTATAAAGTACCTATGTCATACTATATATTGCTTTATTCAGCATTGTTCAAGGAACATTTTTCACATAATATAATTAAAACAAAAAAAATACCCTTACTCTACCTCTTCAGGAAAAAAATATTTTTTAGAAAAAAGAAAAGTTAGTTCAAAGTTTTTGATTTGTAAAATTTTTGTTGTTAGTGATACGCAAATTCTAAAATATACAAAAGGAAGAGCATTTAATTCTGAGTAAAAATAAAACAACACATAGTTTATAAGGTATTTTTTTTACATGTGGTAAACGATACAAAAATTATACACTTACATTCGAAAGTGCTACTTACCAACAAAAGTAAGAACTTCAAAGCTCACTTGGATTTGTACAATCTTGTAACTATTAGTTTATATTAATTTTCTATTTTTTAATTTTTTATTATATATTTATTTAATTATGTTCTGATTGAATGTATAAATCGGAATCCTCTTTGTTGTTTATTTCATGTACAACTAGATCTCGAATTTCACTTGAACGATCGCGGAAATTACGATCCATTATGTAAACACGCACAAAAAACTTACTATTGTTGTGTCATATACACAACCATCATTACAACGACCTCAAACAAACAATAAACCAGATAGAAACACCATGCAGGTGACGAAATAACAATAGCCGAATGAACCAGTTGACTCATCGCTGCGCGCGCAACTAGCGCGGTACGCGGGGAGAATGTAAACAAAACAGTTTAGAGGATTACAAAACGTATGGACGTGTAACGAAACGATAAAATTATTTATAAGTGTATTATTTACATAAATTGAACCTTACTCTTTCGATTGGTATCAATGTACAACTAGTTCTCGAATGCAACTTGAACGATCGCGGAAATTACGATCCATTACGTAAACACGCACAAAAAACTTACTATTATTGTGTAATATACACAACCATCATTACAACAAACTCAAACAAACAACAATAAACTAGATAGGACACTATGCAGCTGACGAAATAACAATAGCCGAATGAACCAGTTGACTCATCGCTGCGCGCGCAACGCGGGGAGAATGTAAAACAAATAGTTCAGAGATTATAAGACGTATAAACGTGTACCGAAAAAATAAATTATTTATTAGTGTATTATTTACATAAATTGAACCTTCCTCTTTCGATTGGTATCAATACCGATACTCTTTGATCGTGTTTTAAGTACGTAATATTGAGAAATAAAAGACGTATTAAAACGGCCCGATATCGGGCGCTGCCATCTAGGATGCGACTAAAAACGCCCGATATCGGGCGTTTGCCAGTTCCAGGGTTAAAAACATTATATTTATACAAAAAAAAAAAAAAAAAAAAAAAAAAAAAAAAAAAAAAAAAAAAAAAAAAAAAAAACATTAAAACAGGTGCCAGTGTAAGAAAGTTCAGTTTCCCAAAAGGTGGCAGTGAAGGTGCTAACTAAATAAAATATAAAACAGTTTTATTTAAATTCTAAATAGGCCTTACAACGTACAATAATATAGCAAAATGTATTTTGTGGTTAGTAGTACTCCAAAAGTGAGCTAAAAACTGGTAATACACACTATGAGGTTACCTGCAGTTGTATTCCTCTGGTATCCTTGTTGTCCAGGACCACGCGTATCCTTGCCGTACTTGTCGTCGGAGATGCGCAAGGTCACGAGTCCATGCAGCTCCAAGTTCTGCACCCCACCATCTCGACCCACCCTCAACACGAGTCTCTCCTCCTGCCTCAGGTGGATACTACAACATGCCATGGTCATACTGTATACTAGGTAAGGGACAATTACTTAATGACAGTTTAACTCTGCAGATTAACATAGATCTATAAATTTATCTGTACACTATCTTCTTAGGGTAAAAACCCTGTGAAGAGGCAGTGAAAATATTAAGAGGGCACACTAGTTAGCTGCCTACCAGGCAACGCTTTTACACGGGGATAAAGATTAAAACTACGTTATAAAATAGGAACTTATCTCAAGTCCATAAATACCTCACTTAATATTTACTCCATCATTGCTCATTAGCAATTGTTAAAAATATGATCATCTGTTAGTGGAAATGTTGAGTTAGCTTAGTTTACAAAAACAGTTGTAAAAGCTTTGTCGCTTCATGCCTAGGATTAGTTTAAAACTAATTAACATAGTTTTATAGTGAATATTCATAATCGTATTTTGTTCTAACAGTTCCTTGTACTAGCCTACAACAAATGTTCTCCCTCATATGGGAACAAACAGTAAACAACATTCACAATCATCTAGTTATATAAAATGCTTTTGGAAAAAAAGGTTACAGCAATTTACATCTACTTTTTCCAGATAAAGAAAATCTGGAGTAAGACAAAATGATTAAACACATTAATACATTACTTTAGTTTTTCTCAGTCATTTTTCAAGACTCGTAGGTAAATTATAAAACAAAATATTATCACTAAATATGCAATCAGGTAACAATTAAGCATCAACTCACTCTTCAGTATTGGCGAGGGACGACGGTGGGATCTTGGAGGCGCTGACAATGCTCTGTTTGTTGATAGTGGGCACCACAACGTTCTCACCTTCAGACTTGAGCTGGTCCACGAACGACTCCACATCTCGAGACTTGCTCCCCAACTTCATTGCTTTGGTGCTGCCAGATGCCTTGCTGTGAAAGACAACAACGTCGTTATCAATGAGACATTTGACAACTCAACTGACAATTTCCTATTTAGAACTTAACCCTTTGACTGCCACATATTTATTGAGTGGGTGTACTGAAAAGTGCCAGCCCTTTTGAAGGTATTTACAAGGTTTCAGTAAAAATTCACAGTTTGATTGTTTAACAAGCTATGATCATATTTTTTAAAATTATTCTCTGAAACCTCTGCCTAATTAATATACAATAACAAAGTTGCTATAAAATCAAATTTGGGAACACCAAATTATCATTACTAAAAATTTCATATCTTTTTCTGTTTGCATATCACTGGAAAGGGTATTCAATTATATATATAAATATTGAAAAATGTATATCATTATCTTCAATAATGAGTGAGTTATACAACTTTTAAGGCAAAACTAATGTCACATTGTTTTTCCATGAGCCACATGTCAACCAAAAACGTTTATATGTGAGTTCTAGATTGATTTTCGTTACAGTCAGTTGATCGGAAGTATACTATAACAATTTATTTTGAAAAGAGCAGTTCTTCACAAACAATTTAATATGATATTAGTTACAAAATATAAAGTTTTAGATGTTTATTGCATTTTTTCCTTGAATGTCAGTAAAATCGGATGTTGCCACTTTTCGGCCAACTTTTGGACATCCGGTAGAATCGGACGTTGGCATTCAAAGGATTAACATACCATCAATTTCAAAATAAAAAAGTATTGTTTATTTATTTTGAATGAATTGTAATATATTATAATAAATATAGCCTTATATAATAAACTGTAGTTTTAAAACAGTTTTATGATTTTTTTAGTCTCAAGGAGACCTTTGGACATTGTGTTCAAGTCGCAAATAAAGTACCAAATCAGACCAAACTGATTTGTTTTTCAACAGACTAAAAAAATATAATTATTAAACTTTAACAAAAGTACCTGTGTCACTGTTTCTTATCAATAAAAAAATGTACATGAGTACATTAATAATTAATAAAAAAACCAACACTTAGAGAAAATAATTCTTACTTGAATAATATTGTACCTATTAGAATCAGAAATAACATAATTCTATTCATTGTGTCAATCCATAAAGGACAACGATTAAAAATGTATTTAAAACGACATTGAAACAAATGTAATCTTATCCCTCTGTTACAATTTTATAAACACTTAGGACTACTAACACAGATGGTGAATAGGGCTTTGAAGATTTCTGAGGCAGAATCTCCGATGACTGTGTAGAAGGCGTGAAACCAGAAGAGCTGCCAAATCCTCCTGCAGACCCGACAACCGAAGCCACCCCCTGCTGATCCTCCCTTCATGAACCCTTTCTTGCCAGCCTCCATCCTCTGGCGCTTGCAAACTCCTTGGCCTTCTCTCTCATCTTGTTCTTGGCTTCTCTCTCTTGAGTCTAGTTCCAGGATACACAGATGTTAGGAAAGAGAAATATATTATACCTGATTATTAATGTTAATCTGGTTAAATCCAAATAAGCTGTATATCTACTATTATAAAAATAAATTGTGTACCAACAATGCATGGAGTTACTTCTACTACAAATAATCATGAGAAAAATACCTTAATATAAAATTGTACAAGTTTAATTAATCAACAATTTAAGCTTTTGGATAAAATCAAAAATTAACAATTGAATTTGTAAAAATGTCTGAAAAATAACTCAATTCTTTTGTAAATCTAGGAGGCACTAACTAAAAAGAATTAAAAGTAAAGTTGCTTGTTGTGCTGCAAAGAATGAAGGGGTGTAAAACTTATATGAGAGTTTGTTTTAATGTTTCCATTTACAGTTTGTCAATCAGGGTAGAAAAGGTACATGCCTGTGTTCATCACATTTACAATTTATTCTCTACAACAATCAGCAATGTCATGCCTTTACAGGATCTTCCAGTGATAGACATTTCTGGTACTGCCATCGGTAATGTCCTGCAAGGATTAATAAGTTTCTGTGTTTCTGGTGTCTACGCTTTGACTTTCACACTTTTCTTACATAGGGTAAAATTTACAAGTAGATCATTTTATGATTACTTTAAAAATTTACAATATGAGTGATTTACTATATTTAAATATTACTTATACAAAGTAGCTAACTTACAACTGTCGGGTGGTTTTACTTGGCCTGTGTAAAATAAGACATTACTTTACAACAATTTTGTATGGCTTCAGCTTACAATCCTGAATCTATTAAAAAGTATCACTTGGTATACTACTAAACACTTCATTTCGTACATTCCAACTAATAATAATAATAATAAAAAATTATGATAGAAAAATATTATTACAAAAACTTACCTGACGAACAGCTTGATAGACTTTTTCCTCATGTGAATTCCATTTCCACAAAAGTTCGGATCTGCGCAAGGTTCACGCTTTCTCTGTAGCCCAGAGCAACAAATTTCATCAAAAGCAAAGATAAGGTTGAAGGCGTGG